>NW_009734472.1:25494-43029 GCF_000703405.1 Apaloderma vittatum | reverse complement strand
TAGGGAAAGTTTGTGTGGAGTCACTGCTGAAGCTGAAATTCAGTCAGACTCCTAAGTAAAGGCTAAAAGTGGTTGAAATTAATTCCCTTGTTGCAAAGAGGTTGACGTGAGCTCCTCGTTTTTCTAATGAAGTTAGCTCCCCATCAGAAGCTGAGAGGCATAATAAGCATTTTAAGGTACTTAGTTATTCTGGCGGCCAGAGCCAGAATAGTGCAAGAAATAAGCTTTATAAATACCCCTTCAGAAATCACAGAAGCATGAACCCACTCAGGTTGAAGGGATCTTAGCAGGTCTGTAGGTCTCCTGTACAAAGGTGGGGTAACTTCCTAATTAGATCACGTTGTTCAGGGCTCCAGCCAGTTGAGTTCTGAAAGTCTCCGAGAACTTTCCTCCATCCAGCATGCGACCGTTGTGTCTCTGGAAGGGTCTAGCTTTGTCTTCCTTATAAGCCCCTCCAAGTATCAGAAAGCTGCTCTTACCTCTTGTTTGTCTCTTTCAAGTCAATCAAGCCCAGCTCCCTCTGCCCCTCTACACCTTATGCTCCAGCCTGCTAACATGGGTCTCTCCAGTTTACTGGTAAATGTTTACCTTGGTATAGAAATACAAGGTTTCTAGATCCATCCAAGACATCACACTTCAGAACTGCCATATAACTGTGTGCTTGAGGGATAGTTTGAGTTCATCGGTTTCCAAGTGTATTAGCTGTATATGTCTCTATTTTGATCTTCTTAAGTCATGTAATTTGGACACCTGGCTTTATAGATAGTCAAACAGTAAAAATATAAAAATATTCCTGGTACATCTGCTTAAGCATTTGCAAAATAGGATCTCCTTAAAACTTGTAGCGCATGCAGCCTACTCTTACGTGCCATGCTAGGAGTGCTGAGAAGTAAGAGGAGTCACAAAGAAGTAAAAGGTTGCACCTCCGGGGAGTTACAGACAGCACGAGTGACCAACAAGAGTATTCCATTCCATTCCATTCCATTCCATTCCATTCCATTCCATTCCTTTCCATTCCATTCCATTCCATTCCTGTCATATTCAGTATAAATCTGAAGGATCACAAGGGTTTAGTTCTCTTTCTTCTCTTTGGCAATGGCTGGTGTCCAGGGAGGACTCCGTCCAACACTCTGCTTTTGATCCTAATCCTGAGTTCCTGAGTCCAGCTCCCTTTATCCAGCTCCCCTCTGCCACTGAGCCTGGGACTTCCCTGTGTCACCAGCTGTGCAGCATCAGTGGTGACTGCTGTTGGGGGAGGGGGATTTGGGTTCGATACTGGGTTTGTATATATGTATATAATTCACTATTTTTATTATTTCCTTATTCAGTAAACCTGTATTAATTTTTTTTTTTTTTTCCAATCCGCAACTCTCTCTGCTTCATTCTTTTTCCATCCTGCCTGGGGAGGGAGAGGGGGTTAGAGAGCATCTGTCAGCATTTAGTGGCTGGCCCAGCCCTAAGCCATGACACTCACCTTCTGGGGTTTGTTGGGAAATCTGTTGAATGGCACAAGTCCTCTGAAGTCTTCAGTTTTTGTAAGAATTGTTGAACATGAAGTGACCATTTCTGGCTTAAACCATCAAAACCCTTATACTCCATCTCTCCATTATGGATATTTCTGCTGCAGATTCCTCCCCAGTACTGTGTGTGTGCAAGGGCCAATGCTGCACACCATAATGCTGCCCTAAATTAATGTATTTTGAAGTGGACAGGGAAAGCACACTCTTGGATTAACTTTAGACATGTAAATGCAATATTGCTGACCTTCAAAAAGAAACTTTTTTCTCAGCAAAGCAGACTATGAAGCTGAAAGAGATTTAAGAATTCATCAGGAAAGTGTTAGCACCAAAAGCCATCAAATGAAAGTTTGGCATTACTTGTAGGAACAAAAGAGAGCAGGGACCCCTTGGCTCACCAGCTGAAGATAGACATTGTTCTGATGGACAACGGTGTCATATAAGCTCATTAAAAAGTTTGAAATTTTTCTTTCTCTTCATCAGCTCTGTACTTGGCAAGCAGCTTAGGTGGAGGAAAGAAGACTGCCAAAGCCAGAGCTTCACAGTCACCGGGTATGAAAAACAGGACTCTCTGTGGAGCTTTCTCCTGTGCCTATCTACATGATAAACCAGATAGTTATCCCTTGACACATTCAAGGAGTCTACTATTTATAGCACAGCAGTCCCCCTATCCCGCCTTTACATAATCTCTTCGTTTCCTGAGAAAGTCTGACATATTTAATCTAAATATCTGCTTTTTCATGCAGCGGAGGTGTTCAAAGGCAGATGGCTGCTCGGACATATATTGTCTGCTGGTGTTTCAGGTAGGTGAGTTAATGATTTTCCTACATCTCCTGATGCTCATTCTCCTTACACATGTCTCACCCATTGCAATCGCTGGCCATCCGAGTGCCTCGGTGGTTAACTCTGCTGGCCCCTCCTTTCAGGAGCCCAGCAGTAATTATAAAAATCGTTTTTGAAGAGTGGCAGCCCGTACAAGCAAGTGGCAGGCTGGGAGAGATGTGCTCAGAGTCTGGTGCATTTTAATAACTCTCTCTCCTACCCATGGTGCCTGCAATCGAAACACAGCTAGTTTAATGGGAAGGCAAACCACAGACAGAGTAAGTAGGGACCAAAGAAAAAAATCTATTTAATATATAAAATAAAGCTTCTGATATTGTGATGCCAAATGGATTATCCATGAGAATGTGCTGAAAGGAAACAAGCATCTCCCCATTCAATATTTATATATCCCTAGATAATGGCCTTCAGTGAGATGGATTTGTCAGAGTTACAGCACTGAACATCCTTTTATGGTTAGTTTCTCAATTTTATGCCTAACAATAAATGCCAGCAATGCTTTCTATTAGAAACGCACAACAGCTGGATTTGGCATGAAGTTCAAAATCTGATTCCAAAACCGGCAACAATTTATGAAGCTTTGACAAAAATACATAAACGCAATAAGAAAATATTGATTCTTCTGACTTCTGCTTCACAGATTTGACACACGCACTTATGGCCCCATATAAATGAATAATAACAACAGTAATAATGATTAATTTCCTTCTCAGCTTTCAGACTTCACCTTTGAAACTCTGCACAGCTTTTTCTTACCTCCATTACTGTTCAAATTCCCTTACGTTAATCTTTCCTTTAATATTATTCGTTATATTGCAACATCTCCTGAGGTTGCAGTAGTTTAGGGCTTCATTGTAAAAAAAATGGAACCTATTTGTTCTGTTGCAGACATATACAGTCTCCATGTCGAAGAGTTTATAGCCTAATTACAGGCAAGACAGAAGCAGTCAAACATATACAAAATGAGAACATTTCCTATTGTCTGTTGTAATCTGCCTCAATCCCTCATTTCTCTCTTTTATTCCTCTTGCCATACCTTGTATGGATGCGACGTCTTCCCATTGTGGTGTACAAGATTTATATCAGCTGGATTCAGACCTTAGCTTAAAGCACAGTTCTTTGAGAAACTCCAAAGGAAGACATGGTGGATGGGATCTTAAATTCGGGTCAACACTGAGAAGCAGCCTAAGAACAACTCATGATGGCTGGTATTAGTGTTGACATCACAACTTTACCTAGATAAGAGTTTGTTTGCTCCACAAATAAGATGTGAGATAATATTGACCAGAAGTGTTGATAAGAACCACTGCTTCTTGCTCAAAGAGTTTGCTTTGAATGAGTTGGAGTCCTGGGAATCTGCATTATTTTTTCATTGAGGTTTAAGATTGTTTGCCCTGAGCAAGAACTTCAGCTGACTTAAAGAAAGAAGAAAGAGTTTCCATAGTTCTCTAGATCAAAGAGGAAAGCTAAGAGGAGTTAATGCACTGAAGTGAAATCCAGGAGATATAGTAAAACCACCTTGCCTTTTTATTTATGAATCATTTTTTAAAATCTTCTTAATTCTTGGGGCTCTTTGATGTTTTGGTAAGGGCATAGATCTGACAGCATTGGAGCTCAGATTCTTGGTCTGGGAATCGAAAAGGACTATAAAAGAACTGGGATTTGTCATAGCTTGTGTTGAGTTGGAGACCACAGAAACAATGGCACATTTAATGTTCTTGACCAGTCTTGAAACCAGGGAGGACCATAGACATTCCCAAGAGAATTAATTAAAAAAAGGCCAGAGAGCCCTTTTCCAACCACAATTGAAGAGTTTACAACAAAGTCTTTTCTTTTTAGCTAGAAATTTTAGACTCTTAAAACTTGCATTTTATTAAAATGTCTATAGAAGACTGGAAAATTAACATCAAAGAACAAGCAAATGAAATGCCTATGAGGAGACATGATTTTTAGCTTTTCAAAATACTTGTGAAATCCAATATACTGAGCAAAAATATTGCCACCAGGCTCAAGATTTCCACCTTATTTTACTATGTGACTTCATTTCCATGTCTTTCATACACCTGCAGAACAGATTGCTCAGGAAAAGCTTTTAATAGAATGTCATTATGTTCCTACATCTTTAATAAATTTTTTTTAAAAGTTTATAATATGCATCAGAGATCACCGAGTCACTCTCCAAAACTGAAGAACGGAAGTACTTTCTTAATGTATTTAGATGCCCACGCAAAAAGGGGTAAATTTTTGAGGACAAGGAAGACAAAAGAACTTCCACATTACTTTTTTTATGCATGGAGAGAAGGAAACCACAGGCAAAAATCCCATATAGTTTCTTCCTCTGTGAATTACCTTTAACTCCTACAGAATGCCACCACTGAGATACAGGTGACAATTGCATCACGTCTTGGCCGCTTTGTTGATGGTAATGTTTTCTTACTACTCCCCTGTTAACAGGGAAGGTAGGAGAGGACAAGAGCCCACCAGTCAATGGCTTTGCAGTGAATATGCTGGGTGTCTATCGACTTCAATCCTAAATTGTTCACATCCTCTTCAGAGGAGGTCTATTGGTTTCATCCAATGCCTGGAGATTACTTCTAAGGTGCTTTGATCTCCTCTGTCTGAAACTACTTCTGGAGTGCATAATATTGGATTGCTTTTAGGGGGCAGGTAACTACAAAAAACTTTGTTTTAAAGTACAATTTTAGAAAGGGAGAGAGATAAAGACAGGAATCTGACAGCTATGTTAATCATGAGACTTGCAGCAACAGGGTTTTTTTTAATACATCAGTTTTTGTGGATATCTCCAATGGATCAGTCTACTCATTGGTATTCTGGAGGGGCTTTACAGGAGTTCAACTCGTATTTCTTCCGTCAACACATTTTTCAGCAACTTCTTAGCATGTCTGACATCCTATGAATACACGGTTGGGGAATCAAAAATATATCAGGGCTGAGACATACACTTCTGACACTTGCCATATAGACTGAAGGTATTTTACTCCCATAGGAATCCTAGCATTCTTTTTAGAAATGTCAGTCACAAGAAAAGAGAACATCATACATTTCTTAGCAAGACTTTCTAATAATAAAAATAGCATTTAAACACATATTTAATCCCCTCCCAAATCCAGTCACTTATATAATGCCCCTTTTGGTTAGAAAAATGTATTGATTTACCAGAGTAATGAGGTTTGCAGTGCTGCAGATATGAAAACAATTAAATCTCCTGTTTCCATTCAGTTTCATTTCCATACCACTGCTTTCTACAGAGCTGACTTCCAAGCAGGCCATGGACTTTGCCCCATATCTATTTTTCTAGGGAAATAAAGTTTTAAAGCAAATTTGGTATCTGATTTTCATGGAAATAAAAGGACTTTTCCTTCAACTCAGTGGGTTGAAAGTTTCCTACTCAAAAACCTATATATTACTAACACACCCTCACAGATCAGGAAAGCTGAGGATGCAGGGGTGGAAACTGGACTTGAAGGTGATTGCATGGGGACAAATGTCTTTAGAGCAATGCTGAATACTCTGGTTTTATAATGCAGTAGTATCTTCATGATCATAGAATCACAGAATTATAGAATGGTTTGAGTTGGAAGGGACAACCTTAAAGATCATTTAGTTCCAACCCCGCTGCCATAGGCAGGGACACCTCCTACTAGATAAGGTTTCTCAAAGCAAATCCAACCTGGTCTTGAACACTTCCAGGGGCATTTTTAAAATACATTTCTTTTTCAACAAGATCTGGTTTGAATCTCGCTGTCTAGCGACGACAGATTTTTGTGCAGCTTGCAGAAACGCCTATGGTTTGCTAAGGGAGAAATTGTTCTCAGTGCTTCAGGCTCAGTTTGAGTAAAATTTCCTTTGTGATGTGGTCCTTCCTTCCTAGAGAAGGCTGTGTACTGAGCAGTTTGGAGGAGGCTGGCTCTGTATCAGCTAGAGAGCTGAGAGCTTAGTTCAGCTTAAACTAAAAGCTCAGGCTTCTGCTTGTACTGGAACTACCATGTTTGTGGAGTCAATAATCACTAGCGGAGTTGTACCTATGTCAGTGCATCATTCCCCTGCCTGCATATCTGGGCCAGAGTCATTTCCGTGTCTTATAAATTTTGGAGTTGATAAAAGTAGGTTTTCACAGAATGGTCATCACAGCAACTATCTTCATGGGCTCCTGCAGCAACGAGGACTAAGATAATGTCCTCTGTTGTGGTCTGCTGAAATGTACACAAGACATTTGAATAGCCCTAGCAGTCTGGACAAAAGTTCAGCTGATGTACATTTTTACAGTAGCTAACAGTGCGTATTAAGAGAGCAGATAAGGAACTGTGTGATATTTACCCTTGGCACCTCAAAATGCTTCTAACCACCAATGGCACAGTCACTTCCAAGTGTCGTGTTGCTCCTGAGCCCTCATGTCTAGTAGTGCAGGATCAATTTATTTGCCAGGAATTTGTCCATCTTCTTTACAAACCCGTTTTAATTTTGGATTCCCTGATAACTTGTTGCAATGACTGTCACAGTTTTATTGGTGTTTTGAGAATACATATTTCCACTGTTCATTTAAAATGTACTGCTCAGTCATTTTGAAGATGACCTGTGCACGTTCTGCAATAAAAACCTAAAGACTGATACATGGGTGAAGACCAAAGCAGAGTCCAGCCTGGTGCTGCCTCTGACACTGACCAACAGTTTTCCATGGAAAAGCACGAAGGCAGGGTTGGGAGCCATCTCAATACTTTCCCCAGACCCAGAAATCTGTGGCTTAAGGGCTTCCTGACTCAGAATCAGTGTCTTTGTGTTTGACAGTCTTTAAAGGATTTTTCTTTCATCAACTTGGCTAATTTCTCTTTGAACCCTTGTAAATTTTCAGAATCATCCCATGGTGAGGAGCCCCATAATTTAAGTCTATGTTGTGAGGAAAAATGGTTTAGTCCCTACAGTACAGCCTTGCTGCTGTACATTCCTGTTGTATGGCTGTTTGTACTCCCTTTAGCTTGGTTTCAAAAATCTGGCACCTGCAGAACTCTTTAGGGACAATTCTTGACCCTGAAAGATAAAGTGGCTGGGCCTCTGGCATCTTCTGCTTTCCACTGAGATGCTACAGCTTTGCCCAGCCCCCTGGTTCCCCAGACACCTCTTTTCCAGCTAAGACAGCGCAGTTGTTCTGTACCCTAAACACATCTTCTCTGAGATCCCTGAAGAGCTCTGGCCCATCTGTGACGCATTCTTTCTCTCTACAGAAGCCATGCCTATTTTTCTAATATGTTTAATCATGCAACCACTGATAATTTTTTTACTACAGTTTCAGCTGATTTTCCTGGTGTGGAAGTCAAATACACTCATCAGATACATTAGCAAATGGACATACTTGCGTAGGTATAATAAATAACTATTTCAGTCCAAGTAATAGTTCTCCGGACTCCCTGGAGGGCTTTTTAATGCAGACCTGATGTTTAACAGAATTTTGCTGCTAGTGCAATTGATTCCAGTGATAGGTTACACACCACTGCAGGTAGTTCAGCAATTTCTTATCAGAGTTCCTTTAAACAGAAAACCTCCTTTGGCTGCTTTCCATCCACATGCCCTTCAGAAGGACTGTAAACCAAGAATTTGGGACTCCCTGAAGAGCGTGGGCTCTTTTCCCTCGTGCTAAGCACAGAGTCCTCTCTGGTCTTAGCAGATGCTGCTCAGTACAGAAGGGCATAAGCAGAAAACACCTTAGCAGAAGTAATTCAGGCATTAAGTCCTAATTACTATCCTTTTTCACTTAAGGCATCATCTTCACTGTTAAGTAATTCAGTGTGATGGGATATCAGGAGGTGGAAGCTGATGGGATGAAACCCCTACAACTCAACTATGGGCACTCCAGGGGCATTCAGTTTAGTCCAGTGCCTTGCACCAAATGTTGCCACCACCCAGGTGTTTTCAGGATATCTGGAGGGCAATCATTGCTCTCATTGGATCCCTATGTCCCCATGAGGAGCTGGAGAGCATTAGTGGTGGTAGCAGAGCTTGCAGGTCACAGAATCAAAGAATTGCCTAGATTGGAAAAGACCTTTAAGATCAGTAGGTCCAACCATTAACCTAATGCTAAGTCCTTGACTAAACCACATCCTTAAGCACTATGTCTGCCCGACTCTTAAACACCTCCAGGGATGGGGACTCCACCACTGCCCTGGGCAGCCTGTTCCAATGTCTGATAACCTTTTCAGTAAATAATTTTTTCCTAATACCCAATCTAAACTTCCTCTAGAAGGAATCCAATCCATGCATACCAAACCCAATCTGAAAACCAAACTGAATCCTCCATGGGGACTACTGCTGGAGGATTCTCTTCAAAATCTTACCAGGGGTCTGAAGCATACGGCTAATGCAGATGCAGCTTTGTAATACACATGTTTTTTGGCGAAGAGCCTGCCTTTTACCAAAGCAAGGCTTTGATCCTTGCTGGGGTCTCTGCACGGTACTCTGTTACACATTACCATCTTGAGGATGCCACTCTGTACTTTGGGAGTAATGCACAGACCTCATTTTGCTTCTATTCATGTAAACTGAAACAAGAATATCTCCGTTTCCAGGGCCCAAAAAGGGCTATCAGATACCCATCTGTGTGGCTGGAAGCTAAGGGAATTTCCAAGCTCCTTGTAGAAACATTCCATCCTTATTCAACATGCCATTGCACAACAGCTTTTTTACCTTGCCCAGACCAGTATGGGTCCACAGGTTTCCAGTATCTACCCATGTCCCCACTGTCTGAAAGTTTCTCCTGATGTGTGGCCACTTCTTCGTTGGTTGGGAAAGGCCATGGTCACCACCTTCTTAACCGACTTCAGAAAAGAAGCTGGGGAGAAAACAGGACATGGTCCTCCTCCCTGAGCAGCAGCACAGCCTGGCAAAGAGCATTAGGAGGAGCCAAAAGCCCCAGGTCCCTTCTCAGCTTTGCTCTTCACCACCATCTGTGTTTCTGCAGCCAGCTGTAGGCATCTTGGGTGGCCCTGGGCTTCCTGTGCTGTGGAGGGAGAGGTGGGCTGAGTCCTCCTGGGTGGTAGACGTCAGGAATTTCCTGTCCTTCTCTGTTGACCAGGCAAGAGGCCTGGAGCAGCATCAGCTTTTGGACTCTGGAAATCCAAACTGAAACCTGAATGGAGACGGGCTTTTTTTTTTGGATTTTTTTTCATCTCTTCAGATGGGGATGTTTATAGACAGTGATGAGTTCCTCATCTTGGTGAGGCTCTCTAGAGCAGAGATGACATGAGTGATGCGGGGAGGAACTCCACCAGAGCCCTGTCACAGGGAACCTCAGCTGAGTAACTGAGCTAATAATTGATGCTGATTCTCCCACTGCTCCTCTAACCGGTACACGCTCAGCATTTTCTTTTGAGGTCCCCTCGATCTGCATCAGTGGAAGGACAGTTGGGGAGTACTGAGTCTGGCCAAAACTCTGCAGAAGAGGGAGGACAAGGAGTCTCTGCACTGGGTGCAATGAGTTTAGGGTGAAGTCTACTGCAATTCTCTCCCAAACAAACTAAGCTCAGTTAAAATACATTTGCAACTTATTCCTTGTTACTGTATGAGGAGAATTTGCTTTTGTTTCGTAGCCAGAGATCCTTCACAAGGTATTTTTCAGGTAAGACTATGAAGCAGAAATAACCTTCCTCCTCAGAAGGAATAACTGTAAGGATAGGGCTGACACACAGAGGTGCTTCTCTGACTCATTCCCAGCCTGCCATGACTTGCACCCCAGGGACATGCTGAGCTGGTGTGATACCACTGCACATAAACCTTGTGTCAGAGTGGCATGGCCTCAGGAATGCATTTTCATGCAAGGGTGCCACCACCAAAACCTAGAGATTTGCACAGTGTGGACAAGAGATTGTCACAGTGACCACACAGCATCATGGGGACATTCAGAAAGCAAGAAGAGATTAACAGGCCATTCAAATTCAGGCTTGGTTCAGAAATGCAGTCCGTTCATTGCTATATTGATGGAGAAGATACCTTTAGACCTATCTCTTGGGAATGGATTACTTTGGCTAAATAAAGAATTGCTCTTATTCCCAGGAATGAAAAGGCTATTTTCTTCAAAACACACTAGTATATAGCTAAAAGATGACCTTGTTGTTGTGGGGAAACATTTGGTGACCTGGGTGAACCCTGTCTAGTCCTCTGCTTTCCTCCCAGGGAGGAGAGCCTCTGGATGCCTCTCTGGCAGAGATGGTTTTGTCCGGAAGGACAGTGTTCCCAACCCAGACTCCCACTGCTGCCTCTACATGCCTGGTGTTGGTATTTGGGGATGTGCCAAAGGAAAGGGCAGCACTGAAAGGCCAGGCTGTAATAAGATTAACCTTTCTTTCATGTAAGTTCTGGCAGTTCCTATGACTAATAAAACACAGATGTAGCAAAAAAGACAGACAAAACAGAGCTGCAGGGAGCAGTTTCCTAAGAGAGCATCCCGGGAACAAGGGACATGTGTGCTGCCATCCATCACGAAACCCTTCAAGTGGGGAGCTGTCCCAGGGAGACATGGGATACAGCTCTGAAGGGCTGCATTTGGCCACCGGATTAAACCCCATTTGCTGTCTTTGCAATCACCCTCGGTGGCAGCAAGCAAGGCAGGGTACTGTGAGCTACCAACCCAGCCTCACCCATTGCTCCGCATGAAAATGACAGTCAATCCCACAAGAAAGCATTATATCAGTGCACATGACAGGGATCAGATCGGGTTATAACATTGTCCCTGCTCTCTCCCAATTTAAAATGCCTAATCTCTCCCAATTAATGTTGCAAAGCTATATTTTATATGCTGTGTGCAGGAGCTAGGTATTTACATACCCATCCCTCTGTCTCTCCACCTGTAGAAAATAGAATTTCTGTGCATATCTGTCCAGGATCACAAAGCTGCAGCACACCGAGCCCTCCTCTCCTTTAGGAGATGTCTCCTAATCAAGGGATGGGTCCTGAATAGCATCCAAGGACAAAGCAGCTCTGCTGCCTCCTTCAGACCTGACGCCATGCCAGTGTCCTCTTAAGAGTAAGATGTTTGCAGATGACAAATAGGAGAGGGAAAAAGGGGCTGTAAAGGGGGAGGAAGTGTTGGGGGAAAAAAAGAAAGCAGCAGTGCTCATTAGAGACACAGGGAAATGATGCCTTTCATACCTGCTTCGCTCCCTTTTGCTCCTTCCATTCTTCAGACAAATGAGATACCCACGGCGCACGCAGCATGCTTCCTCAATTATTAATGGCAGAAGCTTTGTTTTATTTAATGCCGTGGTTTTGATTAGTTTATTCTCCTGGGAGAGACTTTCCCCCCCTCCCCCCTCCCCCCATCTCTTTGTTTCTCTGGTTTACCTTTAATCCATTCTTTTTCTTGCAGTAATGATGCACCTACATCTCTGCCTCTGCCACCAAGTGCTTTGCTAACACGGGCTCAGGTGAGCCAAGCGTGCACGACATATCTCCAAAAGCTGCACGCTGCCAGAGCCCCTTCTTGGGAGAACGTGGGGCTTGCTAGAAAATAATGAGAACTGGCAGGTCTGATGATCCAAAGCCAAGAAACATATGCCTGGCCTGCCTCTTTCATCTCTGTAATTGGGTTTTTCCACTCCTGTCAATTAGAGCTTTTTTTTCCCTTCCTTCTGCCCCAGCGTGTCTCCTTTTGCAGAGAGGAGTGCGAGGGTCTGAGCGGCTGATCACAAGGGTGGCCTTGGGGTAACTGGCACGGGACAATGTGCCGAGGTAGGTTTGTACAGGATCATTGGAGCCTGACGGAAAATCCTACTGTAGTGTCTCTTTTGGGAGAGCAGTGTCTGCCGAGAATGGCTTCTACCTCCCCTAGGTTTGACCTTGCACCTTTTCTCTAGCCCTGGCTTGAGCTCTTTTAACCCAGAGCCGTAAGGCAGCAGGCAGGCACGCCTGCCAGAGCTGGGGGAAGCCTGCCTGGATGTAGGAACCATCCACCCAGTGGCTCATGAAGACAAACCAGATAGCAAATGTATTTCTTGTTATTATTTATATTTCTCAAGCCTTTTAAACTCACTGATTTCTTTCCACAAATGTGTCTTTCTAGAGGGCAAATGTCAAACTCAACAACTGAAGAGCTAGTGAGGAGGGTGAGGGCTATGTTTTGAATTCTGCCAAATAATTTGAGTAACTCATCCTGTTGTTGAGCAGGACAAAAGGTCTTTGCTTTCATCGCCTATTCCAAAGAGCAGCTCATTTCCCATGGGAGTTCAGGGCTGGAGACTTCAGCTGCCAGGCTGTAGGTGGTGACTCTGCAGCAGCTTGTTCACCCATCTGCATGTGCTGTTACAATTGGAAAACATTGAGAATTTTTTCCGTGAAGTTAATTTAAAGATTTTTTGTTGCCTCTTAATAGAAAAAACATGTAAAATCTATTAACTTTGAAAAGTATTTCCAATTTCACATTAATACGATTTTTAAAAATTTTTTAATTGGAAAGGTGATGTGAAAAAAATTTTTTTCTTATTTTTCATTTTTCTTTGCAAGGTCAAAACAAATTTCAAAAAGGGATACTTAAACATCAGTGTATGCAAAAATTCCAGTTATAAATACAGCTGCAAAAAGCTGACAAAAACCTTTCTTTCCTCTTGCTCTCTGCTTGTACTTTTCAATCTGGTGTTCAGAAGTCTGTTGGAAGTATCTGATATTTTATGACTTGAGACAGATGTGAGCAGCCAGAGAGCAGCTCCTCAAGGACCCTCCCCGACTCCGTATTTGATCCCTGAGTGTCTGCATGGATCCAGCAGGATCCAAACCCGCCATAACCATCCAAATGCAAGGATACTGATTTTCCAGAGAAGTGGGCTATATTACAGATATGGTAGTTAAAGCTCTCCTCTCTTAATGAAATTCAGTAGAGTTTCAAATTAGACTTATAAGATTGTTTTCTATGTAATATTAAAAAAAAAAATCTTCATAGGGCTGTTCCCAGAAGAAGCACACAAGGGTGGGCATCTGTGCCCGTCTGTGTCTGCAGGAAGGAAGACAGCACACAAACTCGTTATACTCCACCAGTTTTTCACCTGAAAAGATGCTGAAATGACCAAGTACCATCGTATTTCATGTAACACTCATCTTTGCACATCTAAATAGGTTTATGTGAGTAGCTGTCAGCATGAGACATTTGGGGGCAGTTATACATCAGCCTGGCTGATGAAAGAAATGCAGTCGGATTGAGGAAGACAAATATTTCACAAGCCCCAGCACCAATTAAACGTGTATTTCATTTTCATATAATACACTGTAGGTATCTGTAGAAAGAATGAAGGGCATATTGATGGCTGTCTCCTTGCCTGCATTGGAGAAGAGGAGGCTGAGGGGATTATTGCTCTCTACAACCACCCGAAAGGCAGCTGGAGTGAGACGGGTGTTGGCCTCTTCTCCCTAGTGAATAGATAGGACAAGAAGGAATGGGTTCAAGTTTCACCAGGGGAAGTTTAGATTGGATATTAGGAAAAACTTCTTCACTGAAAGGGTGGTGAAGCACTGGAATGGGTTGCCAAGGGAGGTAGTGGAGTTACCACCCCTGGACGTGTTTAAAAAACAGCTGGATGTGGCACTTCAGGAGATGGTTTAGTGTTAGGGTGGTGCAGGTTGAAGGTGGTGCATCAGCAGGTTGGACTTGATGATCTTAAGGTCCTTTCTAACCTTGATGTTTCTGTGATTCTGTGATTCACAATTCTTCTCCCAGTCTGCTCCTCACCAGAAGCAGCGAGGGCAACGCACCAGCACAACACCGTGGGTCCCTGCCCAGACTCTGCTCTGAGCACGGTTCTCCAGCCGTTCATGGGCACCACAAAGAGGAAGTGTGATTCGGAGGCACTGCAGTAATTAACGTTAATGAAGAACGAACTCCAAGGAGTTTGAAACTGAGAACAGAGACGTGCCAATGTGTCTGCTTAATCAGGGCAGAGAAGTGAACAGACCCACAAAGCCTGTATAGATCCAATTCCACTTGGATGCTGTGCCTGAAAGTACACCAGACTCTGTTGAATCTTGAGGAATTATTATCTTAAGGTAAAGTGCCCTACCTGCAGGGGACTGACACCTCTCCATATCTCATGGGAGCAGGTGAAAACGAGAGAAGAAAACTGAATCCCACAGCTGAGATCTTTTGCTGATACACTACAGTAGCGTTAAGCTAAAATCTTTAAAGCTATGTCAGGTAAACCAGCTGTTGTTCTTGCAGTCGCTCTACCCAACTACCAGAAATGCAAAGAAAGAACCTCAAATTGATTTTTTAACTTGAATTTCTACATCTGTTTGAAGACCGTGGCTTGATAAACTTCAGCCTTAAAGCTGCAGCTGGTGTTATACTGCCAACCACTTCAAAAAGTGATTTGCATAATTGATTTTTTTTTTAAACTGACAACAAAATAAACTATATCAGTTGAAAATCTAGCCCTGAATTTTCTTTAAGATTAAATGAGGTCACATTATTATCTGGAATATTAAGTATTGGGCCTTTAGATCACTTACACATTTTAAAATACATATAATTTTATAATGCCTTACATTTGCTGCCCCTCTCAAGATATCTCATTTATTTTCTCTTTTTCCATCATCTCAATTATCACAGAACGTGGATAAATGCCAGCAAACACAGACACAGCTTACAACATTTCTAAATGCCCAAGAGGTAGGTAAGTCCCCGGGGAGGCAGAAGCCTTGAGTTCAACGCAAATTTCAAGTGAAGCAGAGAAGGGATCAGCACCTGGCTCCTTCACACTTGAGAGAATGATCTAATTGCTGGCTGTTAGTCCCTTGTATGACTCAAAATTCTGGCTGTGCCCAGTGCTTTGTCCTCTTACCAAATCTAAACCCAGGACCTAATCACTGAAAACTGGAGTCAGATGCTTAAACAGTGCTGTAGATCTGGCAATAACCAATAAGTCAGGGCTGGAAATCTAATCCTGTCATTTATTTCCTTTATCGACTGTAAGCATGAACCACAATGACCCAGCCTGTGTGTGCTTGGGCACAATAGCCTTAGAATTGTCTTTTTCAGCTTTCAGGCACATTGAAATCTGCTTTGGCAAGTAGATCTGTTATCCAGAGGAGGAGTTACTGTTACTCCAGAAACTGCAGAGTTAGTTCCAGAGTTAGGGTCCTGCTTTCCAAGGCGATGATGCCATTCTGCCCCCAGATGCTCAGGTCACTTCCGCTTCATTCCTTGCCAGTCTCAAGGAGCTCCCTTGATCTCACCTCTCCAAGTGCTGACCCTAACCAAATGCTGATCCCTAGGAACTAACTTCTGCAAGATGGGGGCTATAAAAACCACCAAAAAAAATGCAGTTTTTGTAGAAACCAAGGGCTCTGCCATCTCCTTCACCCTTTATCAGTTCTTGCTGAATAAGATTCAGTGTGCAGTAGCCACAAAACAGTGGAGACCTCTGTTTTTATCTTCTTTCCAGATTGCCTGAAATCTTGATCAGCTTCACTACATCTTGACAGCTCTGACATCTCAGCGGCAAGAGAAGGGGCCCACTGAGAAATGAGGGATATCTTCCTCACTGCAAGCCCTGCCACTCGGTGTGGACATCCCAAGGCTCTGGCTGCCTCCTGGTGAGTCCTGTCTGTGGTGAGTGGTGAACCTCTGCGCTTGGAAGGGGCAAGAGGAGTGTCTGAGAAAAGCCAAGAGCTGGGCATTGCCTGGAACAGGAGCAAATCCATGGCCAAGCTTTGACTCCTCAGCCTCCTCTCCTAGAAGTCACAGTTGGGCTTGAGAAACAACTTCTTCTTCCCATCCAGAAAAAGCATGGGAGGGTCATGACGTGCTAGTGGCAGCAAGTTAAACGACGCACTGTTTTGTCAGAGCTGAGAAATGTGTAGATACAGGAGTCAGTGGGAAAGGAGTGGCTTTGAAGTTTAGCTGGTCCCTCTGGGTTTTGTTTTTTCTTACGCTCTTTAAGTATATGTATTTTAAATGGTCATGTAAATAAGCTAGGATCTGGGAGAGGATCTGCCACAGCATAGAAAGAAAAGAAATTTCTGTGCACCAGACAAAGAAATAAATCATAAGAGGATGTTGTACAGCCCCCTCTCTCGGTGGCAGTGATTAATAATTCCAAGCAGAAGCAGCGATGTTTGGATGTTCACACCTTGCCATGGTGCACTTCGCTGCACCCTGGTGTACTTACTATTAGCATCTCCTAATAGTACTTTTTCTCATGCTCAAAAGCCCTGGGGAGGGGGATGTCAAGAAAGAAAAGCTCTCCTACTTGCTAACAATCCAAAGTTCAGGGGAAAGCCACCCAAAACCCTTACAGAATTTCCAACAAGCTGTAGGGTGAAACATAAAGTGCTCCTCCAGGATCTGAAGTCCCAGTGGTTAATAGTTATTCTGCAATAATTTGGGATAAAAGAAAAGAGCAGGAAAAAAAGTAGTGAGAGGGAAGAGATTTTTCCTCTGTTTCATAAAATTTTATGTTTCCTAATTGAATTAAAAATAAAAGCAAAGTATATCCTCTTTAAATGAGGAAAATTTTAAAAAATTCTTTCCAGAATTTGTGGCATTACTAAAAATTCAAACAGGGAAAAAGTGGGTGTTTCATTACTTAAAACAAATCGAGCAATGTGTAGCTGACATCATGCAGTGCTCTAGTAGACACAGAATTCATTCTTTTATATCTTCTCCTTTCACTTTGCAGACCAGAGAAGAAAAGAAATGCTCATTAGGTGATGAAGAGTAAATCAGAACTCTTCCAGCACCGGAGCTCAAAGCGTTCTGTGAGATTTTAAGGTCATCTTGCTACACAGAAAAGGAAATGATTACAGGAAATATTACACTTCATGCTTCTGCAGCTGGATTAAGTGTTTTATTACTTACCACTGAGGACACTTCTGTTTGACACAAATATATTTGTTAGAGTATTTTATTAAATTACAGCAAACATCTGAATTCAGAGTGGGGCTATTGAGAAGCTAAATGTAAGAAGAATTGACATTACAGTGTCTCGGCAGCAGTAAAGCTGTAATCAGTTTTGACAGATCTTACTCATGTGCTTTAGGTTCAGCGAGAAGCTGTTCGGGTACCACCAGGGTGAAGCAGAAAGGAATGAAATGTCAGGAGCTCCCTAGAAATGCAACCATATGGAGAAAGGCTCTCCAGAGATGTTTCTCCTTGTTTTTCACCAACGGAACTATGGAACTGGGGGCT
>NW_009734472.1:0-25463 GCF_000703405.1 Apaloderma vittatum | reverse complement strand
GGGAAATAACCTGTTAATATCGAGAAAGATTTGGCATATTTGTTAATAGTCCTGCTTCCTGACCTTACATGACTTCATGGACAGCTTATTTATCACTTTAAAACATAAGCTTCCGGCCCTGGCAGCTGTTGACAAGTTGTAGGTAGAAAATAAAACAATCCCACTGTTTTCCGAGTTGTTTTCTAAAGGCTTTTTTCATGAGTTTTGTAATTCTCACTTGATTTTTTGAATGTTTGTGATCAATCAGTTTAGATCCTTGATTTTACTGTTTCTGGCAGGAGAATTAAGAAGAGCTGGTTGCTGGTGCCTGCTGTACCCCAGAACAGCCTGCGACAGCCCGGCAGCAGCAAATCCCAGGTTAGGGCGTCAGCTGGTTTTTCCTTCTCCCTTGAACATGACATGCTTGAAGAGAGGTACAAAAAAATCGCTGGCATCTCCTTACCAAAAAAGCGAGACCCCCGGTGGGATCCTCTGCTCAGATTTAACTAATTTTTAATCCCAGGCTGGAAGTAAATTATGTTCAGCAACAATTAGACCAGTCTTCTGTAATGATGTGGGGTGCAATATGACCACATTTATCATTAGCTCTCACAAAAGAACCACCATGCAGGGCACATTTTTCACATCTGCAGTCTGTAGGAGGCATTTTCCAAGGATTAAAGGCTTCTTGCTCATCACAGGGCAATGAATTTCCCAGAGGAATGTTTTCAGGCTCATCCCTTATTCCTTTCTCTGCTTTACAGACCTGGGAGTCATTACAGCACAGGTATATCTCGAATCATTTTTGAAATACCATAGGAATTGCACAACTGAGATTACTTCCTGTCTCTAAGCATGCAAATCATCCCTAAAAGGGTTTTCCTGGAAAACAATTCCTTACATTTTTTTCCCAAGAGTATGTGTTCTTTCATTTGTCGGGGATCAAAATGCTTAAACGACGATTCATAAGGAGCTGTTTAAATCTAGAATACTTTGAGGTGGCAGCAGCTTTTCCTCCTCCTGTCCTGTCATTTTTTTCTCATCCCTTTTACCTATTCATAAGACCTCCACAGAGCCAGAAACTTGGGGGAAAAAAAAAAATGGTTGTTTAATGTCTCAGTGTGCTGAAACGAACCCATTTCTCTGTAAAATTCACTTAGGCACAGGTTAAAGGCACGAGCTAATACCAGTAATATCTTGTTGTAAAGTTTTTCCTTTATAGACTCCTTCAACTTTTATTCTTCCTACTCAAAGTTTGCATGTGGTCAAGACTATCTCTTGCAGTAAGCTCCATTCCACCTAGGTTCAGTAGTACAGGATCATTCTCATATATCTGCTACATTTCTGGGGAAGTCTCTTGACCATAAGCACGTACATTAAGTCTCCATCCAGCAACAAGCAGCAGGTGCCAGATGTATGAAACCAAGTACTACATATTTGCTTGTAGTAAAAAATCCACTTAAAGTATCCAAACCCCTTGCGTAGTCAGAGTAAAAGGGAAGGTGTCTTGAAAGATTTCCAGGGATTAGACCCAGCTGAGGACTCTTACTTGATTGCATTTCTCTAAAGACAGATACAGGTGGTTTCTCCCAAGGTTAAATGTCCTCCTAGATGGTGATGTTAGATGCATGTTCATGTTCCAGTGATTTTTGTTACAGATTAGAGGCCGGGACCCCGGTCACTACCAAATTACAATTTGGTAATTCACATCAGGACTGACTTTTACATCACTATGCAAGAGCTTTCGTGTCCACTGTACCGAGCATTTCAAATTCTTTAATTGTTTCTCAATTCAGACAGATTGCTGGCTCTTTGCGTTGTGTCTTCTGTGCCGAACACACAAGCTGTGACAGGGTGGAAGGAGCTTCCACCAGTAGTTATACTGGGAGTCCTTCCTCCAGACTTTGTTTTGTTGCTTCACAAAAATAAAAGTCAAGCGGGTTTTCTAGTTCCTGGAAGCCTCCCTCAAAATAAAGCTAATAGAGCTGTGCATTGTTTTTTTCTGGTTTTACCCACCCTGAGTCAAAACCACTGGAAATGACAGCACCGTGTAGATGAGTTCAAGGGTCTGATGCAACAAAGGACCTGTGTGTTCAGCTCTTTTTCTCCCTTACAGAAGCAAAGTCTTATTCTTTTTTAGCTCCCTCTCTGGAGAGAGCTTTATTTAAAATTCTGTTTGTATCTCTCTTTTTTTTTTTTCTTTAATGCCTTTGGGCCTTGAGAAGTCTGGAAGCTCAAGAATTCAAACTTCAAGGAGGTTGGTTAGCAAAGCTTCCGTGTGCTACAGCATTTTGTAAACCCCAGATGCAGGCTGGTGCCTTTGATTATTGGTACATGCCATTCAGACTCTGCCTCTGTCAAGCAGTTTTTTCATTTCCACACTATTGGGTGAAAAATTCCCCATCCAGCTGTTGCCCTGTTAAGCAGAAAATGCTAATGTTTGTGTCTGTCGCAATGCACCCCTGGCAGGAAAACCAGAGGCTCTGTGCAGGGAAATCGTAATGCGCTCAACACCTCCTTTCTGGGTAGAGTGTGCACCTATATCACTTTTTTATATAATCACTGTAAGGTTGGTCTCAGCAGAGAATGAAGAGCTTAAATTTATGGCTTGCCTGACTGTAGTTGTCCCCTGCAGCTCATTTGACTATTCATCACGCTCCACACCAGCAGCCCCCCATACAGCCCAGGGTGTCATCTGTCAGAGGATAAACCCTTAGTCATGTTATAAATTTAACATTATACATTAAATATCTGTATTATTATGATATTGATATAAAGTCTTTCATGCACATTAAATCTCTAGAATCCCCTTGCAAAGAGATTTAGATCTTTAGGCGATCTTTAAGGTCCCTTCCAACACAAACCATTCTGTGAGTCTATGATTCTGTGATTTTGACTATCATATCCTGCTCTGATTGTAGCTCCAGTAATTACATGATATTCCTCTCGTACTGGGCCAGACCTTCAATTGGCTGAAAAGCCCAAATCAACATAATTGCAGCTCTGCCAGTTCACAGCTGAGCACTGCTGGGGCTCACCACAGGTGCAGCCCAACAGCACGGAGGTCTCCTCCAGGAATATTTTCTGTGCCTGGGCTGCCAGTTGAACATGAGCCAGCAGTGTGCCCAGGTGGCCAAGAAGGCCAACAGCATCCTGGCCTGTATCAGCAATAGCATGGCCAGCAGCAGAGAAGTGATCATGCCTCTGTACTGAATGCTGGGGAGGCTGCACCTCGAGTCTCATGTTTAGTTTTGGGCCCCTCAGGAGAAGAAGGACATTGAGGCACTAGAGTGTGTCCAAAGAACGGCAACAAAGCTGGTGAAGGGTCTGGAGAACAAGTCTTATGAGAAGAAGAACTGGCGTTGTTCAGCCTGGAGAAAAGGAGGCTGAGGGGAGACCTTCTCACTCTCTACAACTACCTGAAAGGAGGACATAGAGAGCTGGGAGTCAGGCTCTTCTCCCTGGTAGCAAGTGATAGAATGAGAGGAAATGGTCTCAAGTTGCACCAGGGGAGATTTAGGTTGGATATTAGGAAAAAAATTCTTCACCAAAATGGTTATTAAACATTGGAACAGGCTGCCCAGGGACGTGGTGGAGTCACCATCCCTGGATGTGAGATGTGGTGCTTAGTGACATGGTTTACTGGCGGACGATGTGACATTGCTACGTTAACAGTTGGACCTGATGTTCTTAAAGGTCTTTTCCAACCTAAATGATTGCATGACTCTGTGATAAGGCATTGAAGCAAGCTTCTCCGAGAGGTTGTGAAATCTCCTGGAGGCAGTAAAAACTCTTCTGGACCTCGCCTAAACTGTCTCTGCTTTTAGGGTGCACCCAGACAGGAAGGGACCTTCCAGCCTGAGTTACACTACAAACTCATGAACTCTCCTCTTGCTTTTCAGTTTTACAAATTTTTCTAAGAAAGGCCCTGAAATTTAGAAATGCTCCCAGGCAACTTTTCAAAACACAGAAAATAGAGAATATTGAACACTATTTTCTTTCCTTTGGACTACCTCATCAATTTTAATCACCAGGAAATACATATTCAAAGTGGCACTTAAAGGCAGACAAATAATTTTAAGAAGTAAGGGGATTTCCATCCCTAAATCACCATGACCAGCTTTAAATCATACCTGAAGGCAGCTCATTTTTCTGTCCAGGCTAAGAGCAAGGCAGAGAGGAAAGCTCTGGGTGCAGAAAAGGTCTGAAGTGTTCTTGCTTGAGGAACCTACTTTCTTTGCGCATATCTAAGAAGAATCTCAGGAGCAGCTGGGACCTGTGTCCTGCAGGATCTCTGTGTAACCTGTTTTTTGCTACCTGCTCCCTGAAGTACCCACTCCACACACCATCAAAGTTTCCTTTTTTTTTTTTTTTTAACATAGGATGAACGAACAGATGTTAGCTCTGCAGGTCCACATCTATATAAACAATACATCAGACAAAATGGCATCTATCTTCTCATTGCTGCAGACAAGACATCAGCTTAATTGGTGTTCTGGACTTGTATTCTCACACTGCATTTTTGGTTTAATAACACCTCATTAATTTTTGTCTTCTAAACTATTACAAAAGGCAATGAGAAACCCAGATGCAAGCATATTCATGTCCACTTTTCATGCATATCTGTATTTTTTTCATTCGAGGTATTTGATAAGCACAACATAACGATAGCAGCACACTTGATTCCAGAAGAATAAGACCAGAACACAAAACTATTTAGTCTGTTGGCTTCTCACTGAACTCAGTGAGATGTTTAGAGTCTCAGCAGGAGCAAAGAGCTGCAACGCTGAGTCAAATCAGAGCCTCAAGGAGGAGGCCAGGACCACGCAGTGAGCTAGAAAGAGAGCCAAGAATAAAACCCAGCAGCTTCTCGGCTTCTTGTTCCCATTCAGACCATGGGATCAGGCTTCTTCTCTACACATATTTCATGTAAGAGCAGTAAGAGAGGTTACTAGGAGGCTACATGCATGATTTGGAGATGGTCTGCGTGTCTTTGCATCCACAGTGACTGATGCTCCATGTAACCAACAGAGAAAATATTTGAGGAGGGGGATGTAACTAAATTTGAACACACTTAAATGAGAGAAAATAAATCAGAGCTGCACAAAGAACTAGGCTGAAAGCTAAGATCTAAAAATAATAAAAATACATAAGTCACAATATAATTTGGTACAGCAACATGCATTTAAAACAATGGACTTGTGAGATTGTGACATTTGTAGATTTGCAGGACATTAACAAATTTATATGAAGTTTAATGCCGTGTTTCATAGAGTCATGGACTCATACAACCATAGAATGGTTTGGATGGGAAGGGACCTTAAAGATCATCTAGTTCCAACCCCCCGGCCATGGGTAGGGACACTTCCCATTAGACCAGGTTGCTCAAAACCTCATCCAACGCAGCCATGAACACTTCCAGGGTGGGGGCAACCATAACTTCTCTGGGAAATGTGTTTTGGTGCCTCATCACCCCCATAGTAAAGAATTCCTTCCTAATATCTAATCTAAATCTACTCTCTTTCAGTGTGAAACCATGCCAAGCTAGTAAAGGATTTGAAGCAAGCGTCACATGAGGAGCAGCTGAGGGAGCTGGGGCTGTTCAGCCTGGAGAAGAGAAGACTGAGGGGAGACCTTATCATTCTCTACAGCTACTTGAAAAGAGGTTGTAGCGAAGTGGGGGTTGGTCTGTTCACCCTAGTGGCAAGTGATAGGACAAGGGGAAATGGCCTTAAGTTGCACCAGAGGAGGTTCAGGTTGGATATTAGGAAAAATTTCTTTACGGAAAGGAACAGGCTGCCCAGGGAGGTGGTTGAGTCACCATCCCTGGAGGTGTTTGAGAGACGATGAGATGTTGTGCTGAGGGACATGGTTTAGTGGTGTTGATAGGGCTAGGGCAAAGGTTGGACTTGATGATCTTGAAGGTCTCTTCCAACTGAAACTGTTTTATG
The DNA here is from genome assembly GCF_000703405.1 of Apaloderma vittatum. Classification (NCBI taxonomy): domain Eukaryota; kingdom Metazoa; phylum Chordata; class Aves; order Trogoniformes; family Trogonidae; genus Apaloderma; species Apaloderma vittatum. Next base: position 19,533 of record NW_009734472.1, on the reverse strand, counting down.
ATTCTATGATTCTATTATTACCCCTTTTTCTATCACTACACTCCTAGATAAAAGAGTCCCTCCCCTTGTTCCTGTAGCCCCCTTTAAGCAGCAGGTGGCCTCACAGAATCACAGAATGTCAGGGGTTGGAAGGGACCTTGAAAGATCATCTAGTCCAGCCCCCCTGCCAAAGCAGGATCGCCTTGGGTAGGTCACACAGGAACGTGTCCAGACAGGTTTTGAACATCTCCAGAGAAGCAAACTCTGCAACCTCTCTGGTTGTCCTCTATAAGGTCTCCCTGGAGCCTTCTGTTCTCCAGGCTGAACAACCCCAACTCTCTCAGATTGTCTTCAAAGGAGATGTGCTCCAGCCTCCTCCTCATCTTCTGGCCTCCTCTGGACACCCTCAGGCACCCACATGTCTCTTGCCCTGGGGACCCCCATCAGACCATGTCACTCCTTGGCTGGCTGCTCTTGCTCCTGCCTCTGGGAGGGTGGCATGGGGAAGGCAGGACAGCACAACTGCAGCTGAAGGTTTGACTGGGAAGCAGTAGGTTGATTGAGCAGCCAAAGTAAGGACAAGAATATCTGGGGCAGTTTGCTGCTGTCAGAAGAGCACAGCCTGGACCTGCCACAGCATCCAGGTGAGCTTACATGGGTGCATGGAGTAGACCTCTGAGCTTGCAGCAAAATACAAAAGCTGAAGTTCTCCACTTAAGGGAGGAGACCTCTGTCTGGCAAGAGAACAGCACTAAGGAGTTTCATTAAAGCAATCCTCACTTCTTCCTTGGAAGATGGAAAACTCAGCACAGAGGGACACCATCCCCTCTGGTCACGGGAAGAACATATGTTTCCTCCTGACGGAAGGGTGGCAGTAGCACCTCAAATTTGTATCAAGCCTTTTCCCAATTATCAAAGCCAGGCTGTGTGAAAAGCCCATCTGTACACTGAGCCCAAAGCATTTTGAACCTAAAAGTTGTTTTGAAAAAAAAAGAGAAGATCAGTAGCTCTGGAATAAGGGAGTTCTTGAAACCAGCAATCCAAGAAGAGTTCTTTAATCCAAAATTACTTCTATAAAGAAGAAAATTTATTTTGTGGTTGAGGCCACAAAATCACCAGTAGCTGATACGGAGTCCCAGACGCAGGCAAGACTGCAGAAACAGTTCACTGCTGCAAGGAGCAGAAATTGCCCTAAGTATTCTAGCTTGCTTTTTAATTTGCTGGCTTTGAAATTATTTTATTTCACTTAGTGAGGATGAGGTACAAATGTCAAGGGACTGGAGAACACAAAAAAGCACACTGGTATACTTTTTTGGGGACAACTCTGAGTAGGTCCCTTTGGATGTGCCTAGGTAAGGTCGTACAAACACAGACAGTGCTGCAGGAGAGCAGGTCCTGGGGCTCGCTAGCCCACTGGAGCAAAATATTTGATTCAAAGTTTGTTTTGTTCAATGCCCAGATTCCCCTGACACGGAGCCTGGCGTGGAAAAAGCTACAGGTAAAATCACAGCTGGAGCACTTTGATATGTGGAGGTGACGAGATGGCAGAGGACACGGCTTAGTTCCTGATGTCCTGCCAGTTCGGCGTTAATGCAGGACGCTGTCCTAGGTTTCCTTCAGGATGGTGGTCAGAAGTCCTCATGATGAGCCCTGGGGGCAGCAGCCTAACCGGGGAAAGGGCACCAGAGCCAGAGCTCACCAGGGATGAGGATCTTGGTGCCACACTTGCCTTGCCAGAGGGGAATTTGCCATTTCCCACATACATCTTCCAATCTGCTGTTATCAGCTTGCTAAAAGACTTGGAGAAACGACTTATAAGTGGAGCTCATGATCCAGAGTGGAAAAGCCACCATGAATACCAGCTTGCTCCTGGGTTTAGCAAGGTCCTCAAGAGCTCAATGGTGGCAGGGCTGGCTTCCATGCTCTCTGCAGGAACAGCAAGGTCTGCCTGCAGCACCCTACATCCAGCCTGCAGTAACGGAGAGGATTTATCCAGCACCAGCTGATACTCCATGGGCTGGATTTGAGGCTCAGACCACAGGGCAGGGACACACAGTGGCTTTGCTGTATAATTTTGAGGGTTTTTTTTCTCTGCACTTTTGTGCTAAACACGCCTTCCAGATTTCAGAGCTAGGCAAGGATACAGCCCTGGACACATCTTTTTCACCATATTTCACGCAATGCTCCCATTTTCATGTATTCATAATTTAATTTGCATGGGGTTTATGGGCAAAAACTGTGGTGTTTTGGCTCGGCGCGTTGTGTGGCACAGCAAACGTGGGCAATGTTATGAGTGTGGATCTGGCTGAGGGGGTTGCAAAGCGGGCACGGAGGGAGAAGGAGGTACATGGGGGTCGCAGAGGGCCAGCAGCCCCCCCGAGAGGAGCCGTCTCAGGCAGATGGTGAAGAGCTGGGGAGGATGCAAGTGTGTTCGCACACAGGGAGGTGATTTGGATGCAGGCAGGGAAGTGTGGCAGGGTCTGGCCGATTTGGCCGGGCTGGTGCTCGTCGTTATAGCAACAGGAGGAGTCTGCTGTCAGCCCAGAGGATGGAGTGTGAGGGTGGGGAAGGGGGATATTTTTAGAAAGCAAAGAAGGGAGTTCAAACGGGTGAAGGGAGGCAGAAGTCGAAGGTCTGGAGACCAGGTTGGAAACTGCAGAGGGATGGGTGGGATATGCAGGAACGGAGCGTTCCCCCCACCTCCATTCGGTTGGTGTCCCACCGAGCCCCTTCCTGAGGCCAGAGTGAGGTCTGGCAAGAAGGGGAAGAGCTGCCAGGCCATGGAGGCAGGACACACATCACTGCTGGCGGGGCACCAGTGGGAAGGGGGCAGAGGAGGTGTTGTACTTGTTTCTGGAATTGCAGCCGTGGGTTAAATCCTCTGCAATGACCCCAGAGAACAACAGAGCGGTTGCTGTTTCTGCTGAGGGTGAAGGACCAGCTGCTGGAGAAGGCTGTCCCGGCCACAATTCTGGCACATATGGGCTTATTGCACCTTCAGAACACTCTGATAGCACCTTGGATCTCTGCAGTGCTCTGCCCGTGCAAAACGGTCCTGGAGACTCCACAACAGCCATCTCAGACCTCTCCAGAGCAAACCAGACTGAGCATTTTAACAGCAACCGAGACACCTAAAACCCCTTTGTGAATGCAGCTCCTGAATTACTTGAGCTCTTGAAACACACTCGAGGCTTTTTTAGCGTCATGTCTCGGGGCATATTAATGACATTTGCACAGCAAAAACCACTAAACAAGCTTGCCCTTCCCCTAGAAAGCACCAGTTCCCCCAGCGGCAAGCCTGGAGAGCTCAGCCCCGCTGGGTTCTCGGGGAAAAACTTCGGAGAGGGGGAAGAAGGAAAAAAGCCTTCGCAGGGTCAAAACATTCTCCGCTCCGCTCAGCAGCGCTTTGCCCAGGAGATGGCAGCAGCGTGTGCGAGTTCGGTGCGGGGATGCGGGACGCGGGATGCGGAGATGCGAGACGTGGGATGCGGGATGCGGAGATACGCGATGCGAGATGCATGATGTGGGATGCGGGATGCCGGGATGCGGAGATGCAGTTTGCAGGGATGCGAGATACGGGATGTGGGATGTAGGATGCACGGATGTGGATGCAGGGATGCAGGGATGCACGGATGTGGGATGCAGGGATGCGCGATGCGGCCCCACACCGGACCCACAGACCCTGGAACCCTCTGTGTGGAGGGGAGATAAATACCCAAGGCGGTAAATATTTCAAAAGAAGTTTTTTTCTGTCTCTAAATGGGACAACTTGATTTTGCCCAGGGATCGTTTCTAAGTACTTTAGGCTTCACGTTAATCACGCAATCTTCCATCCTCCTCCTCAGCCCCGTCGGGCTTTTATCACCGCGGCCCTTCTTTTTAAGTTCTTTCTTTTTAAGCTGTGAGTTAAAAAACTTCGATAAAACTCCACTGGTTGCTCATTTATGCTCTATCAGACAGTCACTCTGAATTTTAATTCCCATCTGCTCTTTCCCCCTGCAAGCATTTCTCATTTCCACTCCCCACATGCCGAGGGCTCGGGCTGGATTTCCCTTCACTCTGCGCGGCACTGCAGCCGTCAGCCTCAAACACCCTGTTTTTGGGATCGATCCCAAGGATTCCTCACTAATTAAACACCTTTCATTACAAACCAGCCCTGGGAAATAATCCAAGAGTAGGCAGGCCTGAATGCCAGCAAGAGCTTGGGTTGATACAATAGGAAGGGAGTCAAAAGCACAATGAGGCTTTGGGGTGGGGAGAAGAAAAAAGAAATATGAGGTATTAGATGTGAACACAGGAACACACTACACTGTGCATAGGCTCTGCATCATCCTCAGACTCGCTCTTTCACCTTGGATATAAGGTGGAACTCTTCATCAGTCAGGAACTCACCTTCCCACTATTTACTCCTCCTTTTTTAGCACTTTTTTTCCTTCCCAGACAGCGATTCCTGCTCTTCAGCATCAGGATTGAGTGTGTCTGCCTGCAGAGGGGCCTTTTAAAGCTGTAGGTAATTTGCATTTCACCTCTGGTCTGGTTATAGCAGGATTTCCTAACAGGCAGGGAATGGAGTTCTTGGTGCAAAACAGAAGCATCTCCCTTGCAATAAGAAAATGACCAAAAGTGCAGGATCTATGTTTTGAAGAGGATTTACTCCCTGGTATTTAATAAGTTAATTCAGTTTGTCTTATAAATTAGAAGAAATTTCCCTGACAAACCAGTGGTTGTGAAGCAGAGGGCTCACTGTGCTTAGCAGATTTCCAAAAGCCACTTTTTTTGCTGAGCACAACCCATGAAGGTGATACCCCAAAACTGTACAAAGGAGAATTCACTTAAGCGATTAGTACAGAAATAAAGCTGGCTGAGGACAAGTGCTGAAATTGTCCATCAGGGAAAATGACTCGTTATGGTCCATGATCTTGAAGGTCTCTTCCAGCTGAAACTGTTCTATGTTTCTATGTTTCTATGATTCTATGACTACACCGATGAGGGGCTTTCCAGGTTTGATAGTGTACATTTAAAGGGTCTCTCTCTTCCTGCTGCTACTGATCAGAGTGAATTCCTCATCAGCTTTTCACGGCAGAATCTTTTAGGCTTCATTTTACCCCGAGGAAATTTCAAAGACAGGCACCCTGTTGGACAGAACCCCTTTTTCATGGAGACCATGTCAGGTGGGCTGGCTTTTTTCAGGGAGACCACTTCAGCTGTGCCCCGAGCCCAGAGCAGGTGGGATTCAGCGTTGGGCAGGCAGCTCCCTTCGCCTTCCATACCGAGCGATACGTGCTTCAAATGAACCCTGCTCGGGGGTTTAGGCTTGCTGGGTGCTCTTTAATTTTTGAGCACAATGAAGTGGCCTTGATATTCCAATTGCATTATGAAAGATCTGTTTCCGAACAGCTGAAGAGGGGGAATGAAGCATGTTTCTTCTTCCTACCTAATCAGGCTGAAGTTTCCCGGTGCCAGCCTCAATCTGTGTTAAATTGCTCATGCCATCCACCAGAGAGATTAGACTTGGGTACATAATAGAAGTTAATTCCAAAAGTGATTACTCAGATAATGAAGTACTACAGCTGCAGTGGGTGATTCTGGCTCTTGGAGCCCCCTGCTCAGGTGCTTTATGTCCTTCCCTTTCCCTCACCACCACTGTGGAGATGCCACCTCCCCTCCCGCTGGCCGGTGTTTGGCTGGGGCAGATCCCTTCTCCTCAGCCCCCTGCAGAGGCCACATGTCCCCCCAGCACCTCAGGGGTTCAGCTCAGGGCTCCACAGCACCAAGCACCAGAGCTTCCAAGCACAGTGGAGAAACGGGCTCTTTATTACGAACCACGCAAAGATCAAGGGCCAAATTTACTAAAGGTATCCAGGTGGCTCATCTTCCCTGGGGAGCAAAACTCCCTGGAAAAAAAAAGGGTGGTTTAGAGGTGGCATCTGAATTTTCCAGCTTCTGAGCCCTTGCCAGGAAAAGCAGATGATTAGCTCAAATGCACCTGTCTTGAGATTCAGCTAAATGGATTCCTGGGTACCCCAGTTAAAGAAGAATAGAAGTAGTCCCTGTTTAACTCTGCAGAGGCAATGGCGGCGGTGTGATGGACCCAGTGCAGCCTTTACCTAAGTCTAAAGCAATGCCAGAAGATGGGCTCTGGAAGACAAGCTCTGGGATAGGAGTCAGGATGTCTGTGCTCTGTTACCACCATTAAACAGTTCCTCTGCCACGGTTTCCACCACCTCCCATCGAGGAGAGTCATCCTTAATATTGACAAGGGCACCACAAACCTTTACTGTGACAGTGGAAAGATTTCAAGTAAATCAGAAGTAGTTTAAAGTGGCAGAGCGAGCGGAAAGATATCTTGTATTTCCGCTCCTCCAGATCTCCAGCAGTGTTTGTTCTTCTTGTGTCTTCAGATTCCAATTTGACCTCCCATTCTTCGCCCTAAAGATGTCAGTTCTGATCCTACGGAAACCGCACCGCTGAAGCCGGCTCTGTCTCCAGCTGTCTCGCTCAGTTATTTTCTTAAGCGCAACTGGTCGCCACGAGTGCCATCAGGCATTTTGGGTTATGAATGCCATCCATGGACCCTGTAACAGCAGCTAAGGGACCTCAAGGTACTTCTTTCCACATGGCTACGGCATGACACAACCCCCATCTGCACACGGCCACCGGAGCACAAGCCAAGCCGCCTCCCGGCCGGTGCTTGCAAAGCCCCATGACGAAACGCATTAGCTCAGTGCAAGCCAATACAGCACACAAAAGGAAGATCATCTTTTCTGCCGGACATGCTACAAAAGCAGATCACATGCCCTCACTGTTTTCTTTCTGGAGCCAGAGTGAAATATCAAAGGATGATTCAAAACACATTTGGATATGCTTGAGGTAGGAGGGCACAGGGCAGTATCTCCACCAGGCCATAGAAACCCACCCCGTATTCACTCTTTGTTCTTTCTTAACCTCCCCCACGTTTGACAGCTCCTGGCATAAGTCCAGCGCCATTGCATCCGCAGCACTGCCAGGACCCACTCCACATGCTGAGCAGTTTCTGAAGGAAAAAACGTTTCCTGACATCTGTTCTGAATTCACTGCTCTTCTCCTCCCCCACTTCGTTCCACCCCGCACTCCTCTTCAGCTCCCCCTCCATCCCCACCTGTGCCCCCAGCTGACCAAGGCTCACCAACAAGAGCTGAGGACCTTTGTGGAGAACTGCTGACCCACACCTGTCCCTGCCCTGTCCCTCCCCCTGTTAATTTTCTCTGTCTGCTGTTGACACTACTCTTAGCAATGGCACCAAGCAATCCGACCCGAACCCAGCAAACCACTTGTACACACGCTTTCTTCCACATGTCCAAGTTTCTCCTAATAGAACCACAGCCATGAGCCTTGGCTAAACCAAAAGGACCTTTGCAAGGACCGAACCCAGAACCAGGCTCATTACTCTTTCAGGATGAAGCTGTTGCAATGCTAATGATTCCAGGGTTGAATTTTGCCTGGTACGCTTCGATCAAGTTAGCAGGATACGGAACAATTTCCACAATTATTGGATTCCCATCAGAAGTTTTCCCTCGTGCTCTGCCTCGCCTTGTGCTAGCTGAACGGTCTTTTGCAAAAATGTTCTGCATCAAAAACACTCAAAAGACAATAAGACCAAGAGACACAAGCTTTTTTCTGCTGATTTTGCACATAAAAACATGGGTGCCGTTTCAAGGAACAGAAAGTCACCATGATCTTGACACTTGCCCCTGTACTGCATAATTCTAAATAACCTGGATATCTCAGCGCAGTCCCCGAGGTTTTGTTTTTGGCAGGACATGACGGACACCACAGCATACACCAAGCATGTAGTAGATTTTATTAAGCCTAACTTTGGTTCTAAGTATTCCACCCTCATTCTCGTAATACCTTTAGTTAAAAACAATTATACAAGAGCAAATACAAAAAATATTAAATTATGAAAACAAATCCATTAAGGCTCCCTTTTTATATTTATATATATTTATATATGTACACTCGGACAAGTGCAGATATTAACAGAAGGTTAAAGCCACAAAAATGCTAAAAAAATGTACTACCATACTATCAAAAAGCAAAGAATTTTTAAAAACTACAAAGTGGTAAATGAGCCATTTTCAAATCATTGAAATATTTGTCAGATTGCTTCAAAGCTGTATCGCTAAAGGGCTGATCAGCAAGTGCTGACACTCACTGGCAAACAGTTTCTCACTCGAGTAGCCACGCAGGGTTAGGGTTAGGGTGACTTGTGGTGTGACTAGCTCACCACCCGTAAGGGCTGCCCATTCTAGCCCAATTCCGACTTTAAAGACAAGCTTCTGCCCATCAAATCAACACGAAGGCGGCTGGGATTCCCAGACTCAAGGGTCAGGAGAATTTAAAGATGTTCTAACACACGCGTCGATGTTCTGTTCACACAGAGAATTAATTCTAACTGAAAACAAACCCCCACTTCACGCTGTATGTACAAGGGAGTTTTCTGGCCTCCTGTGTTTCAGAAAGAGAAACTCTACCCTGAATCACAAGCCAACGTGGAGAGAAAGCAGAATGCCTTCAGCCTCGAAGGACCCAACCCAGCGCACTCACTGAAGCCCAAGAGAGGTCCATGTCCCCCACCGACTCCGGTGCCATTTGGGTTACACCAGCTTCTCTTCATCGCGGATGGATTGCCATGTTCATCGAGGGGAAAAGGCTGAGAAGAAGTGGTCTGCTCAGGCCAAAGGACGGTTTCCTCACCAACTCGAGATGTCTCCGCACTGAGCGGACGGATAACTGTGGAGTGGAAGCCAAGAGGGATGAAGTTTAGTAGGCTGAGAGCAGCTAAGATAAAACATGAGCGTGGCAGGGAAGGCTCGTAGATAGTGCTGTCTCAACAACGTGAAATAAAATCAGTGCAAGTGTTTGAATAAGGTACTGCCAGAAAGGAAGATCTTCTCCTTCCAGAAGAAGGGAAGGAGAGAGGGAAGAACCTGCAGCACTCAGGGTGTTCCTTTGTTGAGAAAATACATGGAAGTGTCTTAATGTTTGGCCTTTGTCTTTTGTATGTCCATAATCTGAACAATCAGAGAGACCATCTTCATTCACATTTAATCTTCTAAACGTGAGTCGCGCTGCAAGTCCAAATCAATGGCAATACGCTTATCGCAATTCAATTTACTCTCAACCTGGTTATGTTCTTATAGAAAATGCCTGAATCTTGACAAATTGAAGTCTGTATCTAGGAAACATTTCAAATTGTGAGCATTTCGTGCCAAGTGCTATGCTGGAACTGTATTTAAAACATCCAGTACTTACAGGGAAGGCAAAAGGAACTAGAAGCCAAACCAACAAACTCTTCCCCCATCACCTTTACAATACAAACATCCCGCTGTTGATATTAATAAAAAGTGTTCTCCAACAGCTACGCCCAATGTAATTACAAAGTAGAAATTATTTTGTTTAGCATCCTAAGGCAAAGACTAGGATTAGATCCCCAGCTGATACGGATGAGCACAGCTTCCGTGAGAGTAGGACTGTGCCAACCAAGGAAGATGAGGATTTATCCTGATTCTGAAGATATCTGCACCCCTACACACCAGGTAAGAATCCAAATCTATAATCCTATATGAGCAACCTGTTTCCCCCTCCTCATCCCAGGCTCTCCTGGATAACTAGTAGTCACAAGCATAAAGGACCAGATTCTCCCATCCCTGTGCAAGCTGAGCGATATTTTATTTAATGGCAACTCACAGGGACAACTTGTGGAAAGGCAGCAGGTGACAGAAATAGACCCCAAGACTCAGTGGTAACACACCTACCTTCTTTCTCGAGGCTAAAGGAAGGATGGGGTAAAATGAATTTCATTTTATGCCTTGCTTCAAGGAAAATCAATTCCCTTTCAGTAGATTCCAATGATAAGTTTGGTCTGGTTTAAACACTGCTCTGTTGCAGGAACTGCAACAAGTTCCTGCAGGCAAAGAGCAGGAACTGATGGCAGATCAGATTCGTGATTTCAGTTCCAGCAAATGAGTTTAAACTCCACCAAGTAATGTGTTAACACCGTACTCAGATCAGCGCATCCTTGGAGGAGAAAGGCCACAATAGCAAAATAAGTAGGATTTCAAAACACAGAAAGAAGACAGGTCATTTTGCATTGAGAGGTAAATTCACAGGTAGCACTGCACAGGCCTGTACACAACGGTGTAAGTCTAGAGAGAGAGTGAGAGAAATCAGCTTCTGGATTCTCCCTGGTGAGAGCATCATCAGATTTCTGCTCTTTCATAGCCTAAATTCTGCATGCCAAACCCGCAGAAATGGGCTTTAAGGCTGCTTAACTTTTCACCGCTGGTGAATTTTAAGCATTCCAATCTTGCCCACACCTGTTTATCCTAGTGGGGATGGGTGGGGATGGGCAGCAGTGATCAACACACCTCCCATATTCGACAAAAACTCCAACCAAACACAAATTATTGTGGGATATACACAGGCTGTAGGTCTAGATGGAGGAAATCTACCTGCACAGCAAAGCTTCGTAAGATACCACAGGAGGATTTTTGTTCTGTTTTAAAGCAAAATAGAATCTGTGTGTCTCCACTGAACTAGGATCACAAGAGATAAAGCAGTGCAACACTGAAGCAGTTGTCTCTAGTATCCCTGGTTAAAATCTCTTGAGTAAGCACGCCAGGCTAGTCCGTGACACTGAACTGACAAACCGACTCCTTCCCCGTCGATCTCAGGACTGCATTTGGCAAGTCGATCTGGTTCTGGTACTGTCTTATTAATCGCACGTCCCAGGAATTAAAAATCTCATCTTCACAAAGCGTCAGCTGGATGCTGTGGGGTTTTCTTCCCTCCTGAGGAGCAACTCTGAGACAACTTGCAAAAGCCTCTCTCTGCAGAAAAGCTGGAAGTCTTAGCAGGCGCTGGGTCTAGGAATCTGGTGCTTCTGTTGCTTCCTGGACCGTCCTCCTCAAGTTGCCCTTGACTTTGACAAATTCAGGCGCGTTTTCCTGCTCTTCCTGTATCTTCTGTTGCTCCAGTTCCAGCTTAAAAAGGAATCATATGGAAAAAAAAAAAATACATAAACCAGATCGTTGAAATACAAGACAAAAAAATAAGGTTTCAATAACTGGACATGTAAAATGTTTTAAATTGCTTCCTTTCTTTCTGTCATGGAAAAGATAAAGTTGCATTTCTTTGGGGGTATCTGTTCTCATAAATGCTAAGTATTTTCAAATGCTTGGCACTAGCTCGTTCCAGATGTCCACCTTTGCCAGATGGACAAAAACCTCTGCAAGCCCAGTACAAGAACAAGATGAAGCATTTTTGAAGAAATTCTTGGACATCTTCATTAAAGAAACAATGATAATTCCTTTCTCTGGCTTTTACAACGGGACAAGGACAAATGCGCTTTGTGGGAGAACACATGCAAGGAGCTACTATTAAGCACACTCGCAGAATTTATTTCAGAGTGTCTAGATAGGGATTTTGGCATCTAACCTGAGCCTCTTCTGGTTCATGTGTTTCGTGTATCACAAAAAGCAGTAAAAAAAAAATCCTCCTTGACCCTTAGTTACTAATTTTTGAGAGCCCATTCACTGACATTTTTAACTCAGTTAGAGCTTCTGCTCTTGCAGACACTTGAAATTACTGAGCAAGGTTAGAATCTGCTCTGCGGAGTGAGGCTATACAGTGCCCACAGCAAACACGGCTTACGCACCCGCACAGAATGCAGATTGCTCAGCAACCTTCAGTTCCCCAGGGAAGGCAGGTAAGTCAGGACAAAGGAAGAAACAGCCCTTTAGAAATCTAACAAAAGCTTCCAAAACGAGCTTTTCAATTTTTTTAATATTTTTTTTTAACAGACCAAGGTCTCCCTGATTAATGGAGACCATGTATCGCTCACCTAAATAATCTCTTCTTTGTCCATGCCTTGTCTCAATAAATCATGACAACATTCCTCCAAGAGTCGTGTTTCAATTAATGCCATTCCTATGACGTTTACAGAGTCACAAGAGTGTTTGCAATGGGAAAGTCTTTCCTCTTTTAAGATAATTTTCTATTCTACGTATGTCCTTGGATGGCTTAGTTTCAAATCAAATCTTTCTACAAGCTGAACTGTTTGAAGCTGGGGCCTTAAAAGCAGGAAGGAAAAGTGACAGGATGATAAACTTAAAAATACAACAGCTTTCTCTCTTCAAAAATATTTCTAAGCCTAACTAAAAAGCAACTATAATAAAAACCCTCAAATCTAAATAATTATTAATTTTCAGTTGAGTAACTATTTGCCTTTATTGGTTTCTGCTGAGAAAAACAGAAGATTCTGTTTTGAAGCATTCGTTTATTTAAAAATAAAAGCAGTGCTTGATGTGTGGTGACTTCCTGATGAGGTGTTTCACTGTAGAGATATTTCCTTGCAGGTACACAAAGTGCCTGAAGAGGCACGAGATGTCTGGCTGGGCCTGTGCCTGGCTGTACGCTTCATCACAAGGAACTCCAACTCCACATCACCTCTATACTCTGAATATACTTTTCTTTATTTGAAAACGCCAACAGGCTCATACGTTTTAAGTTCACAAAAGAACATTTTAGAGTCACTAAGTTTCTTACATAACCCAGGAGAGAGAATCAGTTGATTTTTTTTTTATTCATTGAGCATTTAGATTTCAGGTGCTGCAGCCTAACAGCCATTCCTAGTGGAGCACCTCCTAACAGAGATATTATACATAATTTAATATTAAAAATAATCCTACAAAGGCTGACTAATTCACCACAGTTTCAATGGTTAAATAAGTTCAGTGCTCCACACAGATTTGTGCTGTCTGGTGCTGGATTCATTTGACCAAAGGCAGACACCATGTGAAGTTTCTACATAGTAAGTGACAACAAACAGGTAACTGGGGAGTGTGATTTGACTCATCCTAAAAAAGGCATCTGCATTTGGTCAGAGGAAATGTGCTAAAAAACAGCTGATGCTTCTTTCCTGTCTACAAAAGGAGACTTGAGTAGCTCAGGTGTAGATGTGTCTAAGTAGTGTTATTACCCATCTTACCTGCTCCAGTTTCTGCTGCCGTTTCTGTAGCTCTATTTCCAGGTCTGATTTCTTCTTTTGTGCTTCCTCTTCTTTTTGTTGTTTAATAACTTGATCTCGTTTCCTTTTCTCCATCACCTTCTGTAGCTCTGGTTTGTTCTGAGGGGCAAGACCCCTTCAAATCAAATGGCACGAGTGGTGGGGGTAGGGGAAACAGGGAAGAAAGAGATCAGTTTTAATTAGCAGAAATTCACACAATATTGTAGGAACGTTTTTCTAATATCAAGTAGTTGCTTATTTAGACACATTGAAATATAAATAATTAATTAAAACGACGAAACATGCAGACATTTGCCCAAGTTCTAACCAAAACCCTAGAGTTTAAGCTATGTTATTACGAAGGATCTCCCTTTAACTCACATGCTAGAATTTCTCCTGTATAATTCACTATTTTAACTTTCATTTTTAGTCTTCCATCCATTCTCTCAATTCCTGAAGAATGGATTTAAAAACAAAAAAAATAAATCACAAATCCAGACTCTGGCAGAGCTATAAACAAATTTTGGAGAAAGACTTTCCTTGCAGGCTGGTAACTCGAACAGATTGCGTTCAGACAGTCCCGTGCAGAGTGTTGTGCCCACAGAAATTTGCACAGACATCACTAAGAAGTGGTCTCCGTCTGGATTTTGTCATGCTGCTCCTGGAAATTGTGGATTCTGGCCGTCCTTGAAAATGGGAGAGCTCTTCCCACATCTGACTGTGAAGCTATTTCCAGTGAGAGCTCCCAGGCTGTGCTAAAAAGTCACACAGAGGCTAAGAGAACAAAAATTCAAACCAAAAAAAGTTCTCGTCACCCTGGAAAAACGCTGGAGGATTCTCCCTCTTGCCTGAGTTTAGGTACTACATCAGCTGAGTGTTCCAAGTCTGTTCAGTACAAGCTGCTTTCCAAGCCAACTGCTCCAAAATGAAAAAATTTACATGTGATTTTATCTATACAGGCACACACACAGATACACGCTCACTCCTACCTGTTTTTGTGACTACAGCTACTTCTTTTATCTCTGTTACATTATGTTTTCAAAATTTGCTATGATAAGTTTCAAAGATCTCCCTGCTGTTCAGGTATTAGCATCACTTGAGTCAGAGCAGAAAGATCCAAAATTTGCCTCTGTTACCGTTGCCTTTCCTGTGAAGACTATTTTGTGAAAATATCCAGCATTAAGTTTAACATCAACCATTTTTTATTTCAACTTCAAGAAATGCAATAATCTGAACAAGCTTTCAGAAAGTGTATTCCCGGTACGCTGTACATTTGTGGTTGCTAATTCTTCCTTAATATGCGTATCTGACAGCATGTCCAATAATACATTAAAATGCCATTTTACGGTGACATCTACGAATGACTCCATAGAATATGCAACGCTCTACCCCTGTGCATACCCTGACAGCAAAATCAAATATTTAACAACACCCTATTTCTCATAATAGATCTCATGGCCTGAATGCAACAGCTACAAGATTGTGTTCATATTTTATGTTTCGTGCTACTTTAATTACGTTTTCATGCATAAAACTTGAGTCAGGCAGAGAAAAACTGGAGCCATCTTTTTATTACTATTACTACTGCTGGATTAGTGAGAGCTGAATCAATAGAAACTTCCATGTTGGCAATTAATGATCAAGACAGCCACGAACCAGAAGCAAGCTGCCAATTCACGTTACTCGTTCCCGCATTTTTTCAGTCATAGAGGAGAGGTGCAAGACTCCTTCAGATGTGCTGCAGCTACAACAAAGGGAACCTGCAGAACATACAAGTAAACACAATCTCTCGGTCTAATCCAGTGGAGTTGGCAGTTAGTTCTGTAACAGAACAACTGTAACATCAACCCTGTTTCCACTCTCACATGGAAAAAAAGGAAAAGCAGCAACCAGTTGGCTACTGGATTAACTGGGAGTCTTGTATCACCTCCTAGTAATTGTTCTGATGAAATAAAGATTCCTAAAGCTTTGGTATCAAGCAAGTAAAACGTGCTAAAACACAAGTTAAGAGCTTACTAGGTTAAAACCTCTGGAAGGGAGAGGACCAATACTCTGCAGAGCTCAGGGTGACTCCTAACAAGTAAGAACAGTTTACAGTAAGTGTCCAGTGCCTTGAGGTACGGCTACCTGGATCTGTTTGCCTAAAACAACGAGTATTTCTGCAAATAAATAACTACATGAGTTCAAGACCCGACAGACACTGCTCACAGTAGGCAAGGAGAATGATCAGACCAGCACTGGCTAAATATCTTCTAAGATCCAGAGGTGGCTGTTCAGAGCTGACTGGTCAAAAAGTGAAGCTGCTGGTGCCTGTACTGAGTCTTCACAAGAAAATAAGGTACATGTTAAGGAGACTTCTCTAAGAGCACTAAAAGTCCTCCATACCTACAGCAGTGTGCAGTAACAAAGTAGAATATAAATCTAATATCTCCATTACTGAACAGCCTCATATCAGAGCTAGTACAGAGGCACGAAGCACAGAAGACTGAACTCTCTACTCAAAACCACCACTTCTGCTGGTGGAAACCCTCAAAGTATTTCATTTCTGTACCAATAAATCAGAAACTAAAATTAACAGCTGCAGCTAATCAGAATCACAGTAAGAGAAGAGCGTGTATTGAGGGCTGCACAACTCCTCTGTGTAACAGGATATTCTCCAGAAGAAAAGAACTCTGAACTATTTAAAAGTGCCTCATGGTTTCGTGAATTTTAAAGAAAAAAAAATAGCCTTAATTTATTGCAGTCTCCACATCCTTTAGAGTAAGATCATAAGTGAGAAACTTCAACTATCCTTCTCTCAATGACTATAAAATTCTTGGTAGTAAGAACTGACTTTGATGTTCAATCCCATTAAGGAAAAATAGGACAAACACCTATTTAGGCCAATTTATTACAATTCAATTGGCATTCAGTAAAACTTTTCTACTTCTTCATCACTAAAGAAATGCTGTATTGTGTAGGCAATTCATTTAGAATTAAGTATCTAAGCCTAGCATTTGTGAGGATTTTGTTATTATACATAGAAAAGATTCCCTTCTCCCCTCAAAAGACTGCCCTGTTAAAGAGAAATAAAAAAAAATAAAGAGAGAAACTTTTATACTGTGGCTCTTCCTGCCAAATAAGACAAATCCAGTTGTGCTGGAGTGGCCAACGCAGTAGAATTCTCCTCTCCTTTATCAAGGTGCTGGGTCTCAAAAGCCTGAATGGTTGGTATCAGAAACTCTTCTCAAACGCACCCTGAAATATCATTCTTCCACTTCTGTTTTGTGGATCCCCCCAAGTTTGCCTCTGGAAAGTCCATTCTGGGTGGTTTCAATGCATCAAATCACTAATTTGTATCATAGTTTCTGTTTCCTTAAATGGAAGAGTACCAACAGGCTTGGTGGCTTTCCCTCCGCCACGTGGTCTGGTGGCTGTTTTCAGAGAATCAGAGAATCATCACAGAGTCATTGTAGAATCAAAGATTCATGGAATGTGTTGGGCTGGAAGGGACCTTTAAAGGCCATCTAGTCCAACTCCCCTGCAGTGAGCAGAGACTTTTTTAACTCGATCAGGTTGCTCAGAGCCTCGTCCAGCCTGACCTTGAATGTCTCCAGGGATGGAGCCTCCACCACCTCTCTGGGCAACCTGTGCCAGTGTCTCACCACCCTCATTGTAAAGAACTTCTTCCTAATGTCTAATCGGAATCGACCCTGCTCCACTTTAAAACCATTGCCCCTCTTCCTATTGCTACCTGCCCTTGTAAACATACTCTCTTAACATGCTTTCTAAATGAGTCCTCCATTGCTGAAGAGATTTAATAACCCAACTTCAGCTATTTCTGGGCCAAGTGCCTCTGTCTCTGAAGCTGATGAAATCAAGTTCCACTTATTTAGATCTTTAAAAGTGAGATATAGAGCAACAGCTGTGCCTCCCATCCCAGATGGAGGAAGTAGCACTTGCACAACACACAAAGAAACACTCGTGCAACAGCAGAGCAGACACCAGACTATCCCACTGCACTGCAAGAAAGATCTAGTAAGTAGAGAACAGTTTTGTTTGAAATAAAATATACGATCTTTTCGATTTGAAAGTGGCCCCAAACACACAGTGTGCTATGAATGGTGAAAATCCATAGATTTTATCAACCTGCTGGTAACAGCAAAATTTTGTCAAATACTTGATAAAGTTAAAGAGTTCAGGACAAACGACAGTGTCCAGGTTAACAATATAAAATGTGCCAGAGGAGAACTGAACTGGTTCCCCTTAATGATTCTATGAAACTGACCCTTTGTGAGCGTTCACAAAAACAAAATGAGAAGTTTTTTACAGCAGGCTTTTGCAGAGCAACTGAAATTAAAACAGAAAAAAATGCCACCGTTAAGGATCAGTCTTTTCAGCTACAAGATTTGAATCAACAATACATGCCTGCTGGGTTTTGGGTAAAATGTCATTTTTATGAAAACCAAACTCAGACAGTGTGTTTGGGGTGGGAGGGTGGCACAGGTGATTTTTAGACTTACCTTTTCTGATTCATAAGCAGCTCTCTATGGAGATCTTGATGATTCCGGGATGACTTCACAGGATTAATTAATTTCTGAGGTCGAATTAATTCAGGATTGTCATCATCTATGTAGTCTGGTTCAGCCATAATCTTTCTTGGGAAGGGATACGGATCTTTGGGTTCAGCGTCCTTGTTCACAGTATCTGTAAAATGTGGCAAACTGTGGTAAATCTACACTGAAAAGTCTTTGAAAGACATATGAAAACATAAAGGCAGCATATTGTACTAGTAACAGTTATGCTTTTTTTAGATTTATTTTCTCTGTAGTAAGTAAAGGCTCTCAGAGTAAACACCAGTAGCATCTTCTTAAACAGACAGCTGTTTTACAACAATGTAATCTACAACAGCATTTACCTGGGCAACACAGATCACCCCTGTTTCAAGATGAACTAGACAAATAATTTAGGTTAAGCACTTGAAAGAGCCTTGTCGATTTGATCAAGCCTACTCAGACGAAGCATTTTTAGATCGGCAATACTGAGACCCTAAAGTCATTTAAAATACTGGCTACATTAAATACAATGAACGTGTAGTGAAACAATAGCGAGTCTCATTTTCTGCCAGCCATGGGAAAAACACCTTTTGTGGATAAAGCCTGAACTGTACTGGACCAAGCAGAAGCTTCCATGTGGAAACTGCCAGACCTGCAATTGTTGGGATGTGGGACGGATTTCTGAGTAGAAAGGTGCAGGAGAAAAAGTTGGGTGAGGTTGTTTCTTGAAGGACATATTTCCCCCAGTGAGAATCCACAGAAATGCACTGATTTGAAGGCAATGAAATCTTGATGATTGGTATAATCTGAAAATGTGGCATTTTCCTATCCTGCTACAGAAAATGTATCTATACACCAAATCACAGCACGTATAATCAATAGCTGACAAGTCAACCATAGTTTTCAAATAACTTACATTTGTCCTCCCTTTCCATGAAAAAGCCTCAGTCACAAAAATTCAGCATCCAAACCTAAGCACATTCAGAGTAATTCTGACTCCATATGCTGGCATGGAAGCCTGCACAAAGAATCTGCAGTCACCAGCAGTTTGCTGAAAAATTGGCCTCTCCAGCAGACCCCCCCCAAAAAAACCTCATAATCTCACAGCACATGGGTTTACGTGAATCGACGGGACGTGAAAGAAAAGGCGAGAGACCTCCATTAGCCTGACTGGCAGAACAGCTGAACGCTGCA
Source organism: Apaloderma vittatum (assembly GCF_000703405.1). NCBI lineage: Eukaryota > Metazoa > Chordata > Aves > Trogoniformes > Trogonidae > Apaloderma > Apaloderma vittatum. Next base: position 777 of record NW_009734472.1, on the reverse strand, counting down.
CACTCAACGGTGCGGGGCCAGGAGACACATCAGAGAATCACCGGGATTTGCCACACTTTTTCCAGCAAAAGCTGAGTATGTGCTTTAATTTAGATCCCACTGTAGCCAGCCTTTCCCTCCCTCTCCCACGGCAGGGGCTGTAAAACCTGTCGTAAGTTTAGTCTCCATTTAATCCTCAAACTATTTTCTATTAGGAACCTCACACTGTTGCTCATGCCTGATTCAAAATCCACTTGACAGAGGAGAAAGATTTCCACTAGTACTTCTGCACATTAATGCTGAACGGTAACAGCATCACCCTGCTTGGGCTGTGTGTGCGCTTACAGTCAAAGAACCAAACCCACGGGACTAAGTTTTCAGCAGATGCAGAGAAGCCACAATGGAGACCTCATTGCTCTCTACAACTGCCTGAAAGGAGGTTGTAGTGAGGTGGGTGTTGGTCTCTTCTCCCAAGTTACTAATGATAGGAGAAGAGGAAATGGCCTCAAGTTGCTCCATGGGAGGTTTAGGTTAGATGTCAGGAAAAAATTCTTTACGGGAAGAGTGGTGAGGCATTGGAACAGGCTGCCCAGGGCAGTGCTGGAGTTGCCATCCCTGGAGGTGTTCAAAAAACATGTAGTCATGGGACTTTGGGACATGGTTTAGTGGTCATGGTGGTGTTGGGTTGTTGGTTGGACTTGATGGTCCAATCATAGAATGTTCGGGGTTGGAAGAGACCTCTAGAGCTCATCTAGTCCAACCCCTCAGCCAGAGCAGGATACCCTAGGGCAGCCACAC
>NW_009734471.1:14343-18937 GCF_000703405.1 Apaloderma vittatum | reverse complement strand
CACACTGAGCCCAGACTCATTTTCGTTACTTCGTTTTCTTGTGGGGAGAACGGGGTCGCCGTTTCGTTTCTTTTTTTGCAGAGAGTCCTTTCACAATGCAGGAGAGGCTGTGGCGTCCTGGGGGACCCCAGCCTCCCCAGAAGATGGGTACCTTGTCAGGAGGCGAAGGCGCTCATCATCCCTCGTTTGTTCACAGCTGGCAGAGGGCTTGGAGCCGTGCCAGGCACAGAAAAGCACACAGACCCAAAAACCAAAGCTTCCAGTCTGATGCTGGTTTCCCTGACCTTATTTCAAAGCACGGTTTGGGGTGTGAGAGAAACTTACGGGAGGGTAAGTCACAGGTGAGGATGGGGCTACCAAGCTGGGAAAGGGCTTAGAGCACAAGTCGTATGAGGAAAGGCTGAGGGATCTGGGCCAGTTCAGCCTAGAGAAGAGGAGATTGAGGGGAGGCCTCATCGCTCTCTACAACTGCCTGAAGGGAGGTTGTAGAGAGGTGGGAGTTGGTCTGTTCTCCCTCGTGGAGAGTGAGAGGACGAGGGGAAATGGATTTAAATTGCACCAGGGGAGGTTCAGGTTAGATAGTAGGAAGAATTTCTTTACTGAGAGGGTTATCAGCCATCGGAACAGGCTGCCCAGGGAGGGAGTTTGAGTCACCATCCCTGGAGGTGTTTAAGAGACGGGTGGATGTTGCGTTGGGAGGAATCATTTAGTAGGTTGATAGGGCTGGGACAAAGGCTGGACTCGATGATCTTCTAGGTCTCTTCCAGCTGCTACGATTCTATTCTCTGAATCTATGATTCTGTGACTTTACTGATGTGTCAGCTGCCCCTCAGGAGCTGCGTGTGTACGTGCTCCTCTGGGGTGGTGCCCACCACAGCACCGGCTGCTATGCTGTCGGCTGACCGGCTCACCAGACCCGTGCTGACCTGTTTGTTTGCCTTCACCCTGCAAACAGGGTGGGAAAATATAGACAGGGGTGATGGCGGTCTGTTAGCAAAGGATGCTACTTGAACGGCTGCGATTAAAAAAGTCCGACCCTCCCTGTGCTGGTGTTGGCGATGAAACACCCACACTGCTTGAGCAGGAGCTGGGTGACACGGGGATGGGGACGCAGATGGTGAGCGTTGTCTACGAGTGATGTAACAGAAACAGAGCAAGAGCGGGCAGAGGGTTTCTCGTGAGCGTGAGCGCTGTCTTCTAAGCAGCCCTTGGCAGGTGACCTTTGTATAATGCTCATCTGAAAGCAAAATATCTCCACAAAGGCACGTTTGTGTGGTTATAGCTGCAGGGTCTGGACACGTGACATTTCCATAGCTTCTCAAAATGAGATATTGAAAAAAGTACCAAGTTGAGTGTTCCCCAAATCATGAGATTAAAAATGAATTTGAAGGTTTGTTTTTTTCCTCTCATTGCTGATTTCTGAGCATTCATCCTGATCTGGGACCATGTTTTATCTATTTCCCTTCACACATCGCTACTGAAAACTTGTTGCTAGTAGAAGTGAGATATGGTTCTATATAAACCCCAAGCATTTTACAGCCATTTTTGTCTCTAAAATGGCTTGGGCTCCTTCAGAGAGCTGCAGGAGTACAGGGCCAGCAGCCTCCCAAAGCTCTGTGCCGCCATCGGTTCAGACCCCTTTGGCTGGACCACGGAGGAGTGTAGTAGCCTGGGAGCAGGCAGTAGTACGTGGGACATGCTTCCTCTCCCTACATCACATTTGCTACAACTGCAGCCTACTGGTTTATCATTCATTTACCAGGACAAAAGCAAAGTGACAGCAGGGCTGTGTGGGAGGGAAGTGTAAAATGTGGTGGGGAAAAAAAAGAGTTTTCCGAAGCGCTGTCTTTGCCACCGAGCTGGAGGATGCTCGGAGGCGTGGAGCTTCTCCTGTGTGCTTGGAGACAGGTTGTTCAGAGCTTGGGCATTGCTGCTGGTCGTGTTTGTGGCAGGAGCCTTTTGTTAAAGTGGCTTTTGGCAGGCAGGACTCGCAAGGGAATCCCAGAGCCACAAACCAGGTCTGCAAAGGGGCGACTCAGTGCTCACCAACACGTGTCGCTGTGCCGGCGGTCGTTTCGGCAAATGTCATGAGCCTAGCTCGGGTCCCAAGCTTCCAAAAACTTGCTCTGCTGCCAAAGCCTCGATCATCTCATCTGCCAGCTTTGCCTAACGCAGGAAAGCTGCAGACCATTGCCAAACCCGGGGCAGAAGAGCAGGAGCACGAGGAGCTGCGCGGGAAGGGGCTGGGTGGGGTTGCCCTGTTCTTCCGAATCCCTTTTCCTCCCGGGCAAAGCCAGACTTGGTTTGACAGTGAGGCTGAGTCAGGAGCAACCCGAGGCAGAGTTCTGCTCTGGGAACACCTGCGAGGGGTGATTACCCATCTGCTGCTCCGTGGGTGTCTGTCCGAGGGCTGGGCTGTCAGACAGACGACGAGCGCCAGCGACATCCTTTGCCACCACCGCTTTGCATTCCACCGACCTCCTCGTGCCGCAGGGCAGCGGTTCGCTGGGCTTGGAGCTGGGCTTTTGCTCAACGGCGGAATGCCAGGATCCAGCATTTCCATTCTCAATTCGGGAAAAATTGTTTTTAAGTTTCCCTCACTTTGCAGCAGAGTTTCCAGGTGATGCCATTGTGGGACTCTGGCCTTGCGATTTAGTTTCCTGGCTCTGTGGGCTCTGAAAACAAATAAATTGTTCCAGTGGCTTCAGTGAACTTAATTCCAGGTTCCTGGGCAGGTAATGGGGCCCGAGGATTTACCACTGTTACATCTCCCAGGAGTTCGGGCTTGGAAGAAACCCAACAACATTTGTGTGCTATTGGATGATAGTTGGAAAGTTATTGATGTGTGTATGTTTGTATTGAGCTGGCTGGGCTCTGGTGTGGAGGCTGTTGGCTGGGAGTGCCAGTGGCAGATGCTCAGCACACCTGCCCCTGCACAGCTGGCAAACGCACCTGGTGCTGCTGTGCAAACACCCCTAAACTCTTTCCTTGGTCTCCCCTTAGGGAGGAGCAACCCAAATTGCGAATATGGGAAAACTGAAAGCGCACTGAAGCTCCTAAGTATTAGAAACGCAAGAAAGTCGATTTTCTCAACTCCCACGCTGCGTTCGAATCCACAAGGATGGGTGTTGGAAACTTTTATTACTTTTCTTGCGATAGATGTAAATTCATGTGTAGTTGAGCTGGATTTTATCTTTCCTAGTTTTTGCTTACTTTGGAGTGATATGAGAGGATAATTTTTTTCTGACTGGACATGAAAACATAAGCACATCCAGTGTTTTGTTCCCTCGCATTAGTGGATTATCCATAGCAATAACAGGAGATAACACGTAAGCCTAGTGGTTGTTTAGTTTGCTTTTCTCTACCCTTTCTGAGCAAAGCTTCCATGGTTTGCCAGCTGTTAAATCTAAAATGGAAGAGATTTCACCCTCCCCTCCTCCCCCCCGAAAAAACCCTCCATGGTCCCCAGCACACAGGGATACCCTGGACACTAAGCATCACTCCGGCTCCCAGCATTGCACAGGAGGGGGATGGCGTTGCTGGGAATGTGGGATCCTGAGCTGGCTGCACCTTGTCCTGCCGGCAGTGATGGCCCTGGTCAGCAGGTTTGTTTAGCCGGTTTTGTGTGTCTCGGAGCACCGCGCTGTTTCCTCGCTGGCGGTTGCTGGAGGGGTGCCCGGGAGCGGGAGGCTCCTGCCCCGGGGCTCATGGGCCTGATCCTGGGTCTTGCCTGGATGCGGGGCCGTCCGATCCCTCTTTGGCCACCCCGACCAGCTCCTGGTGTAAGGTGGTGATTCAGCTGATCCCGTGAGGACATTCCTCGGTGGGGCAGGCGTGCTGCCTGGATGACTGTCCACAAGCCTGGACTGTGCTGAGCTGACGTTTTCTCCCTACTTCTTATCTTTTTTTTTTCTTTTTTATCTTTCGCAGCATTTTCTCTTGCATTTTTGCTCTTAATCTCAATGTATATAAATCTAAGCCTTTTGAAAAGGTCATTCTAGTTTTACAGAAGCTTCATTTTTTTTTTTCCTTTTTTTCTTTTCCTCTATGGTTTCTTAGCTGAGCACACTCCCAGCTCTGGGTGATAGGGATGTGTGCCTGCGCTGAAGTGTCGGCTCCCCGTTTTGCCCTGGTGAAGAAGCACAGCTGCGGGGTCAGACGCGAGGAGCATCTGGTGCCCTATCCTGCCTCCTGCGATGTGCCGGAGTGGGTGCTCGGGGACAAGTAAAAGAAAGAGCTTGCAAACAGAGCGAGCCTTTCCTTAGAACATCCTCCCCGATCTGACAAAGGACAATTTAAGCAGTCATTGGGCATGGCTGCGTCCCTTTGAAAGGGTGATGTGGTTGCTGCTGCTGAGCATCTGTTCTGTCTGGCTCAGAAAAAGATGTTTTGCTGCTGAGCAAGCGAGCCCGCCAGGGCCCCCGTGCCTGGCTGCCAGTGCCACTGTGTGCTCCTGGCAGCTCTGGGCATGGCCCTGCTGCCACCTGTAGCCTGGGGCACTGGGTGTGCTGCCAGCTCCCTCTAAACACACCCTGTCCCTCCACAGCTCCCCCGCTGTCCCAGGGCGCAGTTCTTCCTGCGGCTCTGCTGTCCC
>NW_009734471.1:13251-14312 GCF_000703405.1 Apaloderma vittatum | reverse complement strand
TTGGTTCCCGCAGCGCACTGTCGCTCTTCCCGGGAAGTGTTTGAGGTGGCAGCTCAGCCGCCCTGTAGAAGAGGGCTTTGCAAGTGCCTCTGCCGAGGTAAGGATTTACTGAGAGCTTTACGTGGGGCAGGTGGAGGTTTGCTGTCAGGCTGTTGACAGAACCCGCTGAGGAGCCCCGTCACCTTCCTGGAGATCAATACATCCCGTCTTGCAGAAAAAGGTGTTTATAAACCTAATCCGATTGCTCATCTTTCCCTCCAGATGAAAACCTGGTTTTGCCTGACTGTCATTAGGAGGTGGGTGCCTTCCCGTTGAGCCCAAGGCTTGGGGGGATGCAGATGCTCCCTCTATCCCTATGGGCAAGAGGGTACAAAGGGGCTCCCCGCAGCCCAGGATGTTGACGTTTTCCACCATAAATATTTTAAGGGATCTTTTGTGTCACTTGCTTGGCACGAGGAGTGGCTGCACTGCCTGGAATTGCAAACTGATGAACTTACCAGGTTTTAGTGGGGCAGCAGCAGTGGTTGTTCTCGCACTGAGGTGACCCCTAAAGGTGGATTTGCTCCATGTGGCTCCCCTGGACAGCAGCGGGTACCCCCAGGAACAAGGTTATGTGTGTCAGGGCAGAAGGCACGAGCAGCTGAAGGTGCTTTTGGTGCACACGAGGGTGTGTGCAGGGGTGACTGATGATCACATACATGTCCCTGAGATCACTTCCAAACACAGAAGAGGACCACAGCAGTTTTTGCGCTTTGCATGGTCAAGTCCCTTAAGTTCCTTTCCCAGCTGAACTTCTCAGGTGTGGAGAGAAGGAAATCCATTTTGATGCAGCGTATGCTTTGGTGCAGGGCATTCCTCACATGGGGAAAAGCTCCCCACAGGTCTAAATGTGTTGCCAGCTGTTACTTCAGCTGTACAAGTGTAACTGCAGCATGAGGTTGTTAACCCCCATGTGCTCTGCAGCTCTTGGATGACTTTGGTGGAACTGAGTAGAAATGTCTCTTACTAGCAGGCTCCTCTCTGTCTCTGTGCTGTGAATCTTTAGAAGTCCCTGGTGCGGG
>NW_009734471.1:0-13213 GCF_000703405.1 Apaloderma vittatum | reverse complement strand
GATTCCTTGGCCCCAGGTCCCCAGGATGGAAGCCACTAGCTCCTGGCTGGTGGACTTACTTCAATGGCTGATCCCCAGACCTTCAGTTCTCTGATGCATCCAGAAACACATCCCTTGGGTTGCGAAGGCCTTTTCTTACCCAGCTCTCCAGGTGCGTACAACACCGCCCAGCAGTTAGTTCAACAAGGTGTTCAACAAGGCGTTTGATGCCCGCTCTCGCACAACCCGTACGGACGTGGACGCCTACATTGGCCTGATGGATGGGGGCTGCCGGGGTCTTTTCTGCTCATGGCGCTATGGTCATGCCATGTCCTGCTGGCACTCGTGCCTGTTCCCATTTGCAAATGAGGAACTAAGGCCACGGGAGACACGATTTGCTCCCGGCTACCGAAGAGTTTAGTGCCAAAGCCTCGGGACCTTGGCTGTCAGTTCTCTGGTCAGACCAGGTCCTGCAAATAAGCTTTTGGTGAATACAGGCAGGCCTTGTTGAGGAGCACAATGCTCTATTCTGTGCTCCGTGTTCCTGGTTGAACGTGTGGTTGGGCATGGGATCTCCACCAGCGTGGTGCCACCTGGCCAGCTGCCAGCCCTTTCTGGCTCTGGTTCCCACAAACGCTGTGTAAACACTGTGTAAACGTCTGCTTTGCCTTTGCGTAGCATTGGGTCCCGTTCCTGAGCAGGTACAGAGCAGGACGGGAAGGTGGGTCTGGTGATGAGGATCCTCCTCTCTAGGTCTAAGTGCTCCTGCCCAGCTCCTTGCCAGTAGCCAGGGTCAGGCCAGACATGGCATGTGCCACTCAGCAGGGCAGTTCGCGGGCAGTATGAAATAGTATTATTTTCTCTAATAACTCCCACTGCCTTTCTTTCTGGACACAGTGTGCTGGTAGGGAGAACGGCCGTGTTTCTTCCAGTGTATTGTCTTGAATCCAAAGTCTTGAAATTGTTTGGTGAGAAATCCAGCTGAGGCTCAGCCGCTCACCAGCCAGGGTGCACCCCAGTTTCCATCTTGCATCCTGGTCTTTGCCCTCAGATGTAGGACTGTGTTTCTGTTCTTCGCCCCAATGAATATTTAGTTTTGCCAAGTGGAGCAGCTTCAGCAGGAGAAGCTGGAAGGGCTGCTCTCTGCATTGTGCTGGGGTCGTGGTTGGGGCAGTCCGCTCTGAGGGATTTCTGTTCCCACTCCTGCACAAGGTAGATGAGATAGGCATGGCTTCATCCTCACGCCCAGCCTAGCTTGTGCTCCATGGGTTCTTGTGGGATGCTCACACTGACACTGGCCTTGGACAGGGATGCCTGTAGCAGCTGGAAAAAACCCTGCTTGTTGAAACTCCCCGAGCACCAGACCTTCCTGCAAACACTGTTGGCTTGTGCAGGTCTGGGATACGGACTTTCGTTAGCCTCAAAGGAGCTTCTGGAGGTAGGTGAGCCTTCCCGTGGAGGGACAACCTGAGGCAGATGCTGGCTGATGACCCTGGTTAGCCCAGAAAGTCACTGAGAGAAATGGAAATAGGTTACAAACGTGCCCTCGACACCACAAAAATGCTGTTTCCATGGGTGTAGATGTCCAAATGGACAAGAAGCTGAGAACAAGCAGAACATGGAGAAGCTCAGCATGAGGCTTTGTGCTTTTCATTTGATTGACTTCAGTTTTGTTTCCTAGACTACAGCAGCAACCCTTGACATGAAAAGCTGCTATTCTTCATTCTCAACAAAGCCATCTCCAAATGGATTTTATAGCTGCAAACAATATTTGGTCAGCGTTGTGAAGCGTAAGACTTCGTTACATCAGTTGGCAGATGCCTTACGCAGCTGCTGCCTGCAGATACTGTGGGCCTGCAAAATTCAGAGAAGAAAAGAAAGCAATAGTTACCAAAGAGCAAAGCATCGAGGGTTTAATGGAGTTTTACAACAGGAGTTTGGACTCGGGCTGTAGCTGTCCCCTGTCAGAATCTCACTGCAAACCTTCGCTGTACGTGAAGGTCCTGCTGTGCGTGAGTCACCTGGAAAGGGAGCAGGATCACTGACAACGAGCATCGCTCTTATAACTGCAGTCTGTCTGTGCAAGGGCCTTGAGATACACGGTCCTGGGGAGAGGACCCAGCAACGCGTTCTGGGCTGTGCAACCCAAGCGATGGGGACAGGACGGATTCAGCAGGGTTCCCTGCTGAGCCGCGTTGGTTTTTCTCAGTGGGGTAGACAGCTCTCTGCTTCCCCTTCGTCTCTTCCCTGCTTGACTTCACACATCCTCCAAAACTCTGTGTCATGGCAACGATCTCCTCCGCAGAGGAGTCTCCGAATGTAATAGTTGCAACAGCGTTTTATAAATACCCAGTTTGGAGCCTGTATAAAAATCCATTACTATGCTGTTATGACGGTTTGTCATCCAGATGCTGCTTGATTTCAGTATGACCAGCCTGAGGTCCCGCCAACTGTGTGGGGATAGCAGTGTAGCTTGTAAAGTGCTCTGGGGTGCCATAACACAGCGGATTCAGGCTCGATTTTGTAACAGCACAGCTCTCTTCTATTGCAGCTGAGGATGACAAAGCCTCTTTCTGAGAGAAACGAGTGGACTTGCGTGAAACCTTGACTTCCACTGCCTTGTGCCAAGGGAGATGCAGGCTGACTGTGCCCTTCATAGCCAGCGCTGGGTGGGACCCCGGAGTCTTTTCTCTGTTGTCCTTCAAATAAGAAATCCCCAGCTTGCTTTTGAATATCAACTGAAGCCTTGTTTGAGGGGCGGATGTCTTTGGTGCACCGCTGCCTTTCACTGCTCTTTTTCCAGAAATTGATATTTGAAGATAAAGGTCATGCTTCTCTACAGGATTTACAGCAACGTCCAAGTGATGTGCCTTAGGCACGGGAACGCGATTGGAACTCGATGCCAGCACTCGATTTCCCTTAACATTTGCCCAGGAGGTTGACTTTGGTGGCCAATGCAGTGTGAGCGATGAGTTGGCCAAGGAGTGGCTCTCGTGGGAGCACAATTGGCTTGTTGTTGTGCCTTGACTTTACCAAAGGGCAGCCCGCCTCCTCCTCCTCCTCCTCCTCTGCCACTTGTTGGGTTCTCCTGCCCTGCAGGAGATGCACAGGGTTTGTAAGGGAAATGCTTCCCGAGCCTTAACAACGTGGAGTAATCTACTCCCAACTAATTTTTCCTGAAATGAGCTATTCTGGGACTGCTCGGAAGGGCCTGGTTTTCTGACGGTGCCGAGTGCCCTCTTCCAAGAACGTCATCCCCTGGGAAGCGAGAAACTCAGTGTCATAAGGGTGCTGCAGGAGGGTGGGTCTCCACCACCGTGCCGAAATCAAGATTGAAACTTTCCATGGGATAAAACATTGGGGAGCAAGATTCTTGCGGGAACCCACAACTCCTGAGCGTGGTGGGAGCCCCTATGCTGTGGTGCCTTGCTCCTCAGACCCCCAAAATGCCAGGTCCGCTTGCTGGCGTGGCCCTGGCATCGTTGCTTAGCCGGTGGGCTCTGTGCCCACCAGGGGACATGGCACGGCGGGTCCCAATGGAGCCCTCCAGCACAGGAAGGATTAAAACATCAGGTTGGTTGGTTTTTTTCTTGAGCTTTCCACAGTGATCACTGGGGAAATTGCAACTGAGAGAGATGTGAAAGAATAAGCACCAGACTCTGGGGTTAAAGCGTGAATTCTTGAAATGATGCTTATTTCCTGGAGAGCAAAGTTTGAAAATATCTGTGGAAAAATGCTATTTTTTTTCCCTGACTATTGTTGTCTCTGGCTTAGTGTAAGGCTGCAAGTTGTTTGTTGTTCTCAGTGGGAAAATGTCTGGTGAAACTTTTTAATTAGGTGATTGTTTTTTGGTGTTTTTTTTTTTAATTTTTTCGTATGCAAAAGTTAACCCTCTTTTCCCAGCCGGTTTCCTGGACAGCTATCAGCAAACCAGCACGTCCCTCCCACAGCACTGCAGAGCCAGCAAGAAAAGCTGCATTTACTGTAAACCTACGTTTGCTTTTGCTCTTGAGCACTGGAGTCACGCACGGGTGTTACGGCACAGGACACAATTTCCCCCCCCATTTTTGGTGGCTGCATTTTTGGGGAAAGGCAGGGGTAGGCGAGGTGAGCTGGTTTTGGAGGACCAGCTTCACCCCAATAAATTGCTGGGCAGCCCCTCACTGTTCCAAGGCAAATGTGGATTCACAGTCACAGGCTTTTGTCTTGTATTTTCAAAGATGCGCATGTTTAATATCATCTGCTTTGTGTGTTGGAGCTCGGTGAGTTATTAAATATGATTTTTATTGGTATGAAACTGTTGGCCTGAGAGAAAAAAAAATAAATCTGCTAATAGAGAAGAAATCTGTTGCCATTGCTTGTCCTCAGCTTAGGTGAAGCAGTTGAATGAGAGAGAAATATTTGAAATATCTTGCAGGACAAACTTCTTTCTTACCAAGACAAATTCTGGGGCTTGTTGAAATCAAGAATGTTTCTGTAGATGCCAGCAGGACTGAGGCTCGATCCTTAATAAGCAAAAATAACATTTTTATCTGCAAGAGGATAGAAGAGCAGTGCGGAGGAGAGCAGAGGCAGCCCGTGGCCGGGGGGGCTGTAGGAGGCAGAGCTCCCCTCCAGCTCCTGCACCTCTGGGCTGCTGTGTTGCAGCTCCGTCCAGCCCAGGAAAGGCCTGAAAAATCCTTGTGTAAAGCAGAAGTGACCAGAAAGCTTTCCGAAAAAGCAAAACAGGATAAATATTGATTACACTGGAGTGTGCTGAAGTATGCAGCCTGTGTGATTTAAAACAGCTGAAAGATTACTCCCTAGGACCAACTCTCTAAAATAATCAGTGCTTAAAATTTGATTATCAGAAAGCACAAGGACTTTAATCTGTACAGATGTGCTTTGAAACGTTTATTTGCAGGATCAACGATGTTTAATTTTTAGGTATCGTTCCATTTATAGGTAATCCAGAAAGACGTCTACCAGCTATAAGCTCCTGTTGTATTTAGTCAGTCTGGTTTTTGTTTCCATCTCTCAGGGAGAGGTAAAATTACATCTATTGTTCCGATGTGCTTCATTGCCACTGAAATGGTCAGTGTGCTAAATATGGCATTAAAACAGCCTCTCCCATTATTTAATTAAACCGAAATCTAATAACTGAACGTATGAACAACAGCCTTTCCAGTGCGTGTGGCCCCGTGCCAGATAAAACATGATTTCAAAAGCTTATTTGCCCAAAATTAAAGACTGTAACAGTTAGTCTGAAAACCCAACCTCATTCCCAGTGTGACAGCCCTGGACACTGCTATTCCCAGCAGAAAACTCGGCCCATTACATTGCCAGGGCTGGGAAGCACTAGTGGGGTTTCAAAATATAGAGGAGTAAAATGAGCAACTCCCGAAAATGAAAATTAGCGTTGGATATACCCTGCTGAGGGGAGAGCACAGCGCTCCCTTAGTACTTTTGATAGAATACATTTGTTGCTGACTTTTGGTATTCGCCCTGTTAGAGTCATTAGAAACACCAGTTTCTAGGAGAACCATGTATCCTTTGTTAAGAAATTTCATATGTGGTTTAGAGAAGCTGCATTTGGTTCAAGTCTCACCTCTGGGTTAACACGATAAATGTGTTTGCTTGGATTTTTGCTTCCTTTTTGACTGCTGCTTTTGGGTTTTTTTTTCCCCCAGAAACCGCAATACCCGTCGGTGCAAAGGACATCAGTGACGATTTGATGAAAGAGTTTGCTTTTCTTTCTGGTGAGTAAGGTCAACTTCCCCAGGGTCTCTCTTTCTCTCTGTGGTAATTAAATACTCCAGATGAACTTCCATGCTGTTTGGCAAAATGATACTCCATGTGGGATATTATCCATCAGGTACTCTCCCGTGCCATTAGAAATGTTGTTAATAAAACATTGAGGCAGCTTGAAAGAGCATATTGGGTTTCTGTCTCAAGCCATACTGGAAAATACTCAACTTGCTAACAAGCATTCTGCTTTGAAGTGTGTTTCTGTAGGTTCCAGACCGGTGTGCGGATTTGCCCCTTGTTTTTCTGACTTCTTTTGCTGTCCCGTGTAAAGTGCGCTCAGTAAATAAAGGAAATACCTGGTACCTAATATATTTGTAGCTACCACCCATGTATGCGTGTGTGTGTGTTGTGCTTGAAACCAGAGGCAGGATTTGGCCCGGTTTTGCTATTCTGAATGATGCAAAATACCCTCTGTCACAAGGGCAGTGTGTTTCCTGACCTGACCAGGGTCTGTTGCTGGCCCTCCTCGAAAGCACGCCCAGGGCAGCATCCTTCTCTTTATTCCAGGTGGCCGAGGGAAAGACAAGGCTTGGATTATCACCCTCCCCGACAACGCTCGCTTCAATGAGGTGCCCGAGGAGATCGTGTCTAAAGTCTTAACATACTTAACGTCGGTCCCGAGGTATGTGGCTCCCTTCTGGCTCATGCCTGTGATGGGCAGAGGTGTCGGTCCTGCCTGGGTCAGGTGGGGCATCTTTGGGGTGATGCCTCGCGCGAAGGTCAGGGGCATCTTCAACTCTCAGAGCGAGTAAGAGGGAGAAGATGAACAGTGCAAGCCCTTCTGGTGTCCAGGTGTGGTGTTTAATGTGCCAGTAACTGCATGGTAAAAAGTGAGCATGATCTGTCTGTATCGTAAATTTAATTTATTAAGTTTCTAATTAACAGCAAGCTTTCCTTACGCTTTGACGTGTGTCACTGATTAAATATGTCACGCCACTGCAGAATAATATTTTGACGTGTACAAATGCAGAGTCATTACCGTGGCAGAAGAGAAACGTAACTGACAGAAGAGACTAATTACAGAACAAACTGTTTGGGGTCCCCATCAGACGCCGTGGCTCAGCAGCGTGCCGCAGCTCCCATTACCCGCCTGCGTCTCGGGGTTAAGCTGCTGACAGCTTGCCTGTGCCACATACAGGGCTGTACACAGCTTAGATTAATGGCCCTCCTGCTTCTTGCTGCTGAGCCTGGTGACTCAGTTACCTGGAATGCTTAATTTCCTTGAATAATGCCTGTTTTGGCAAATTTCTTCCCTGCAGGGAGAGCAGGTCGAGAGCAGCTAGATGGGAGCTTTCCATCAGCGGCTGCCTTGGAAGAAGGACCTGTGTGTTTGGCCACCTCTGCAGGGGAGAAAAAAAATTGCTCCTGGTTCCTGCATCCTCATTTTGGATGGGCTCTGAAATTTCCTGGGCTCCTGGTCCACAGAGGCCAGGAGGGACAGGAGCATGCTGTGGTGTGTGCCGGTCAGAGGTTTCTCCTTCGTGCTGTGCAGGCAATCCCATGTCTGGGCCCCTGCACTTCTCAGCTCTGCCCAATTTCTCCAGGGCTTCTTATTTCATCTGGCTGTAAACACCCTGGCATTAGCATGATGAGCAGTCTTGCTCTCCCTGTAATAGGTCACACTCAATCGAAAAACTAATGAGAGCTGCAAGCCTGCTGGTGATTCAAACATGGTCAGCGTGCTATTAGTAAAACCACTTTAATCATGCTTCTTTGCTCCTCCTACCACCATAACAGCCTGTCTCAATACCTGACTGTCTTAAAAACGTCTGCTTTTGAACACTTGGGGAGTCGAAAAGGCTGTGGTGTCAAGGAGAAAGGAAGAGCATCATGTAGGTGAGGGTGGAAGGCGTGTGTCAGCTCTGGTACCCTTGGGTATGATTCCCTCAGTGGCATCACATTGTGGGATCAGAGCTTTGGGCCAGAAGGTCCCCAAAAAAGGTAAATATTTGACCTGCGTGTCAGAGTTAGCTGTGGATGCACCAACATCTCCCTCCCGTGTACCTGTGGACGGGTATGGGCTTGTCAAAACCACGCACATGATGCCTTTCCTGCGCAATGACTGCATGTTGTCCACTGGTCTCACCTTCTGGGGTGTCGGGTTTGTAGTATTTTGGGAAGCTGAATTTCATGAAGCATTCGTCTCCTGGAAGTAATTGTTAGATGAAGAAGATGGATGCTGTAAGTTAAACAAGGTGAGTGCAAACAGAGCCAGGAGGAAGGTGAGTCTTGTAGGCAAGCTCATTTTACTTTAGGATTCCTGGGAGCTGTGCTGCAGGCAGGATGCAGCTGCAGAAAGTGCTTGTATGGAAATGCTGCACGTAAAAGTAAGGAGCAGGTTCCCACCTTCCACATCCCCCACATCCAATGCCTGCCTGCCTTCAGGCTGGTTTTCCAAGCAGCACTGCCTGGTGGCATGCTCAGAGGAGAGGGGCAGGGAGGAGCAGTAGATCCTGGTATTTGTAGAAGTGAGACCCTAAGAGCGATGAAGCAGCACTTTATCCAGACTTGGATTGAAGACTGCTACCGTATAGACTTTGCAACAAATACTGATCTTCCGTGTACCCTAAAAGGATTTATTTCTTCCGAGGTAAATTAGAATTTCAATAGAAGCTCAGTTCAACAGAAGTCAGTTGTGGTGTATGTAGGATTATTATTACAAAGAACTGTCCTAATTACAATTAAAGCCAAACAAAATGCTGTCTATGAAAATGAAAAAATCCTGCTGTGTACAGTGTTGGTGCAGCCTCACCTTGAGCACTGTATGCAGTTCTGGGCCCCACAATTTAAGGAGGATGTGAAGGTCCTTGAATGTGTCCAGAAGAGAAAAACAAAGCTAGTGACAGGGCTGGAAGGAATGTCCTGTGAGGAGTGGCTGAGGACTTTGAACTTGTCTGGTTTGGAGGAAAGGAGGCTGAGGGGTGACCTCATTGCTCTCGGCATTTTCCCAAGGAGGGGACGTGGAGAGGGAGGTGCTGAGCTCTTCTCCCTGGTACCCAGGGATGGGACAGGACATGGGGGAATAGTGCAAAGCTGCATCAGAGGAGGTTTAGACTGGTCATTAGGAAGCGTTTCTGTACTGAGGGAGTGGCCAGACGCTTGCAACAGCCTTCCCAGAGACATGGTCAGTGCCCCAAGCTTGTCAGTGTTTGAGAGGCATTTGGACAATGCCCCTAATAACATGCTTTAGCTTTTGGTCAAGCAGTTGGACTGGGTGATCATTGTAGGTCCCTTCCAACTGAAATTGTTCCATTCCATTCACTTCCATTCCATTCCATTCCTCTTTTTTGACTGTCCATCTTTTCAGTATTTAGACAAGCTCTGCATGTTTCACTTAGATCGGGAAGTGAAGTACGAAGTGATGTAGAGCCGTGACTGATAACATGGAGTAATGACACAGCGAAGGGTGTGTTGGCTATAAATACCTCTGAATTTAAATATTAGGTGGTGTGCTCTGATCCCACCAGCCACAAGGAGCCTCTCAAGGATCTGATTTCAACTCCTCTGCAAAATGTCCCAAGTCTTTATTTTTAGTCTGATGTGTCCTGCAACATGTGCAAAATTAAGGGTAAGGAAAAAAAAAAGTGACAGGAAGCACCCTGAGAGAAATAATCCTCGATCCAGTTGTCTGTCTCCATCTTTCTGCTGCTAGACGCAATCAAGCTCATCCGTTGCAGCCTTGGTGAGAAAGCAGTGATTTATTTTTATTGTCAGTCGAAAAGGTATATCGCAGGACTGGGAATCTGATACACCTGTGAGGCCTGGTTTACAAATAGTCACAGACTTGCTCCACTAGCCCCAGAATAAATTAAAAATTTCCCACAGTAGGTTTCAAGGCTTTTGGACAGCTGGGAACTTTCTTTTTTTTGTGTCTGTAAGCAAACTGATAAAAGTAAATTAGCATGCTTAAAGGCTACTCTCAGAATATAACCTTGCCCTGCGTAAATGGCATGCTTTGGTATACTTTTATTAACTGATAGTGCACTACAGTCTGGGTGCCTTTTCTAAATTACTTGAATTCCCAGGGGTTTCTTTAGGTTTTGTTGTAACAGCAGTGCTGTGCAAACACTATATGTATATATTTTTTTTTTTTTTTCAATCAGAGCCTGTTGGGAAACACAGCAGGGAGTTGGAAAATTGTTTCTCCTTGGACAGAGACCTACCTTTTGAAGTTTTAGGACGTGCTGAAAAACCAAATGGTTTTATTTTGACCTCACACAAAAAGATCCTTTTGCCCCTTTCCCACCTGCCTGGGTTATTTAACTCATGGTGAGGGTGAACAGAGCTCACAGAAACCTGCAGAATCGTCTCATGTTGCCCACACTATTCTAGCTAGAAAAAACTTTTGGCTGGAAAGTTGTGCCCAGTATAGCTCACAATGTGTAGCCTTGGACTTCATTACGTGCAGAAGTTCCCTGTGTGACCCATGTGTAAAATACTCTCTTAATTTTCTCTGCTCTTTTCTGCTATGCCTCAGTGGCAATGTATAAATTTGCACGAAACCTTTGCACTTTGGGTGTGACATATTTGTAGGACAGCTTGGGTGCCTCTATGTATCTTCAGTCAGTTATTATGATGAGCCAAAGGGAATTTTAGCTTTTTTTCTCCTCTCAGCACAGCTGCTAATTCCTTTGAAATATATGTGTCAAAGGTGTGGCTATCCCAGACCAGAGCAGCAAGATGTGCATTGAATGAAAGCTCCTGCACTGGCTTCAAGTGTCTTTTTTTTCCTGTAGTGAAGCTGCCAAGTATTGTCTGCCATGTGATACTTGTGAGTAATCCACGGTGTGTTTTCGCTTGCCAAACACAACAATTACCGAAGACGGTGCTTGCGATAGGCTGCTTGCACGGGACCGTGCCCGGTGCAGATACCTGACCCAGCTCTGGGGAGCCAGCACGTGTACTGGGAGCCTCTCGGCAGCACCAAAACACACGGACGTGGCTATCCTGTTTCAGCAGCTGCAAAATAAATATTGTGAATATTACCTAAGTATCCTGTAAATACGCTCGCAGCAGAGGGCTGGGTTACAAGCTGGCCTGCCCTCACCTGTCTGCAAACATGATGGTGGTTTGTCAGTCAGATCGCCCTGAAGCGGGTTTTGTCCAAGCTCGAACTTGGCTGAGCCGTGCCCAGCTGGGCTGGGGATGTGATATTTGAGTTTCAGACAGGAGCTCGCCTGCGCTTTAGGTTGGACTAGGCATCCCCAAGTTGAGATGGCTTGGAATTTCAAAGCAACTTGGAGGATTTGGGTGTTGAAAGGGATGTGGGGAAGCCTGAGCTTGCCAAGCGGACCAGAGTGTGGTGGGAAGTGCCTCCTGGGAGTCACTGCCTCTCCAGCCCCAACAGCCCTGGCTCCCCTTGTGCCCTGCCTGGCCGGGATCGCCCTTCCTTGCCTCAGGGCCACCTCTGCTGCCTTGTGCCAAAACAAGCCAGGATGTCAAAATGTGGTTTGCGTTCCATGTTCTTGGATTTGGGGCTTTTTTGGGGGAGCAGAGTCACGTTTCCTCACGATGTTATCCGGTTATTGGTGTTTTCTTATCTCATAGTCAACATGAGTCTGACACCAAATTTATCCTGATCCTGGATAGAAGATTGGACACATGGACATCAGTCAAAATGACTCTCCAAAAAATAGCAGTAAGTCCTCTTCAATGTTAATTTCTTTTAATTTACAAAGATATCGTGCCCATTATGTGTCACTTTCAGAAAAC
Source organism: Apaloderma vittatum (assembly GCF_000703405.1). Classification (NCBI taxonomy): domain Eukaryota; kingdom Metazoa; phylum Chordata; class Aves; order Trogoniformes; family Trogonidae; genus Apaloderma; species Apaloderma vittatum. The sequence goes on along the minus strand of NW_009734471.1, from coordinate 1,735 downwards.
ACTGGGAAGCAGGAGCAAGGATGCTTGTGCTCTCTCTCTGGCCAGTGGTTTTTTTCTGGCCTTATAGTTAATTCAGTCATAGCTCTGTGCCCCATTTAAGTGTTTCAGTATGAATCATTTGCTTGTTTTTGTACTTTTTCCTAGTGGTTCAAATGTGTTTTGTGCTTTGTTGGGTGGAGAATTTGGCTTCACATATGTTCTTTCTAGACACCGGTTATTAGTGAGACTGAATTTTACCTGACTGTCAGTGACTGAAGTGTTAGGTTCTTAAAACAGGCTTCACAAGCATTTATATGTGGGCATGGGTGGAAAAATCTATTTTAAATGTGTATGTCCACATTCATGTATTTTAAGTATCTTACGTGTGTTTATGTGCTACACATCATTAGCACATATCCCGTCCGAGCGTATCTCAAAAGTAAGCTTTTTGCAACTCAGCAGTGCATTGTGTCTTACAAAACCAGAGTGTGGCATTACAGTCATGCATGCAGGTGTAGAAAAGTCCTATTTATAGATGGATGGGTAGGTAGGAGCTAATGGATAAATGCTTCCCCAACCTGACCATGCCATGTGGCTAACTCAATGGAAATATTCTGGGCTTATTCCTGTTGCCTTTGTTTCTCCCTGTAGTCATCAAACAATTAAAGGCGTTGATCCATCTGATAGAGGATGAAGTAGATAATATGTACTGAGAAAGAAGGCTTTTACCTGATTCTGGTTAGATCTGATAAAATTAGGTTTTACACCATTTCATGAAGATAATACTGGTACAGCTGAACTTGATGTTTAAAAGTCTGGCTTCAGTGGTGTTTTGCTGTGGGTGTCCCATGGAAGGAAGGTTTTTGCAGTGTGCGTGAGATACTGCTGTCAGTGTACAGGGTTCTGATTTTCCTGAATGTTATGCACTGAATTTCCAAGTGTGGTTACCATGCCATTAGAGAAGAAGCAGCATTTCAAAAAGTAGTTCTTTAAAGTGGTCATCAAAATTCAGTTGTGCTGCCAGTGTTTGAACAGGTGCTAGTAGTAGGAGCGTCCTTTAAGGATGATGTAGTTGCTTTGCATAGTTTGGAAGTTTCAAATGTGAAAAAATCCCGTCCTAATTTGTAGCTTCTACAGAAGTGTCTTTCGTTTTGTGTTTAATAAGAAAATTTAATTATTGTGTGACCTTTGAGCATAGACACCCAATTTGTGTACCCGTTTGCCTGTAATATCAGGTCTGTCCATGTGAGTGGGTGAAGGTGCTCTGTGCAAGGAGGAATGAGAAGCAAAAACCTGTGTCCACCAAATCTTAAGACCTGGGAATCCTGCCTTAAAAGCAGGGTCTGGCCCTAACGGACTGTCTTTGTGTCCAGGGGGTGTTTGGACTTGCCTTTGTGCAGCTAATGCAAAAGATGCAATCTTGATTTCTTTCCAATCATAAGCCATTCTGCGATTAAATAAATAAATAAGAACGAACTTTTTCTTTCCCCTCTACCCCGATCTTTGCATAATTTTGGAATAAAGAAGCGCAAATAAGCTGGATTTGAAATATGCAGAGTGCCCTATTTTTTTCCCAGCATACGTGTAAGCAATCGCGGCTCTGCGCCTCCCGCACAATTTTGTCTCGGCGCGTCCCGGTGTTTGTGTTTAACCCTTTGTGCGAGGCGCCGCCGGGCTCCGGCGGGTCCCCCTGGCTTCGGGAGGCAGGCTCAAGCCTCGGGAGCATCTACCCTCCCTCCCCGCAAACCCCCCGCAT
>NW_009734470.1:0-34144 GCF_000703405.1 Apaloderma vittatum | reverse complement strand
GGTGGTTCCCCCATCACCTGTTCACCAGCTCGCTGCCCGGGACACAGAACGACACCGAGACCCGACCGGGGGGAACTCCCTTCCCGGCTGCGCCCCGTGCGCACCTCCATCGGGTTGGCGCAGGCCGGGGAGCTGAGCCTGCCCCAAAGCCGAGGGTGCTTTTCGGAATGCCTTGCCAGCGCCGCGAACGCCAGCACCAACAGGGTCCTCAGTTCAGGCTGAAAGAAGCCCATAGAGTAACAAACCCTTTCTTTTTTGTTCTCTTCTTTTTTTTTTTTTTTTTTTTTTTTTTTAATACAAACAACCCCCCTTTTTTTAATACAGACAACCCCCCCCCACCCTGTATTTGATCAAATTATGGTAAATTGTGCTGTAGGGTATGAAATGCTAGAATGCTAGGAAGCCACATACGGAACACAGAAATAATAGCAGGCAGAAATTATTTAAGCAGGGCACTTTGAACAGCTCTGGAGGAAATCCATGTAATTCCACTGAAACCAATGAGGCTCTACCCTATGATGTCAGGACTGCCTTGGCTGTTATGCTCAAAGACAAAAGGGAACTTTAAAACACCTTCGTAACCCCTCTAATTTATAAAGGTCTCCTGTGATGTACCATTAGAAAATTCTTCCATTATGGTAGCTCTGCCAGTTCAGTTTTACACAGATAACATTTTAGTTGGTTTTACTATTTCTTCTACTGTGACTTGAATAATGACTTGTTTCAGAAATCCCAGTTATTATTTGTGTGCATTGCCAAAAAATTGTTAATTCTTCTTCTAATGCACGTAAAGGTCATAAGCCTACTTACCTAAAACCTTAAATATTATTTTTGGTATTTCATATTATTTCTTGAACCAGGTATTGTGAATATTCTTATAAGCTGAAAGATAAAGGAGTCATCCCTACACCACACTGCCAAGTAATGCTTTAGGAAAAGACTTCTATCTTCTGTTTTATGGGACAAACTTATGTTTGCTTTCTCTCCAGAATGATGGGATGATTGAAAACCTGAATGGGTAGATATACTACAGTGTAGTATAACAGTGTCCAAGAACAACTCAATGTCGAGTAGCCTCTCCCAAGAGTTCTTTTTTTGATAAAAATACATTCCTTACTCGAGATTTAGTAAAGACTTTGAAGAGACAGGTTTGAGAGTACTGTATTTGCTATATGCACTCAGAAGTGTTCCCTTCTATAAGGTGAATTCTCAGGTAGCCAGGATATGGTTATTCCTCATGAGAGAAATTCAGAATAGTCAGAAGATAAATTAGGATTTGGTTTCCTTATCAGGATTTGACATTACTTATCATCAAGAAGCTAACCTTACAGAAAGCCATAATTTACCACAGTTTTGCAGAAGTCCTTGTCACATATGTATAATTTTCGGAGTGGGGCAATTCTGATTTATGGCTATCACTTCCGTTTGCTTTACCCCAGTGTTGCGTCAGAATCCCATGAGTTATGAAAACACTCTAAATATACGTGAGCAGCTGGTCATAACAGAGCGAACTAAAGCAGAAATGGTAGTAATACATCAAAAATACCTTTGCAGTTGCCAGTTAAACTACACATTCATCTTATGTCTTAGAAAGAATTAGAGGAATGCAGCACAGCGTAGAACATAAGTTCCAGAAGTGTCTACCAAGTCTGTACAGATAACGTAGCATGTGTCACCTCTATGATCAATTGTATCGGAGGCAAAAAAAAGTGACCTGAATAAACTGAACTGTCTTCATAAATCTGCATGTCTCTCTCAAGCTCATCGTCTTTGTTCTTCTGCTTGCTCTCTTGCTTTCCATCTACCTACTCTTTGTCTCCTGTTCTTCTTGATGGGCCTTTGTTGAAGCTTAAGGCTGGGCCAGCCACTAAACTTTGACAGATGCTCTTTGCGATCCCTCCACCACCCTCCCAGGGGTGGATAACAGGAGAACCAGGGAGAGAGAATTTGAGGTTGGAAAAAAACCTTGAACTAGTATAATGAGAACAAGAAAAATGCTAACAATGAGGATGTCTAACTAAAGGCAGATATATACAAGTATGTAAATATACTCAAAGATACAAGAGAATATGTTAACACAGGACCTACATCTTCCAGATTATACAAGAGAATATGTTAATACAGGACCTATACCTTCCAGATGACAGCAAGGTCCCAAGCAGGAAAAAAAAGTCCCAGACTAGACTCAGCAGCAGACAGGAGCACCTGAGCCCAGAATTCTGATGAAGGCCCAAAACATGAAAAGAAAAGGAGCTGCGCCTCTCTCACGTGAGGAGGCAGGGCAAGACAACCTGTTCCGACAAACGGTGCTCCTCTGTAACGTGAAAACAGGAGGCATGAAGGCTGACAGCAGAGGGAGAGCCAACAAAGAACCAATAGCAATCCTTCAAGCACAACAGGCACTAAAAGGCCCCAGGGTTCTCCTTAGGGGCCCTTATATACTGAGCACCATGGGAAGGAAGACTGCGATTGGTCCATTTGGGTCACCTGACCCATCCTCTCCTCCCCTGTTGTGATTGCCGCGTGGTCCAATGCAGCCCCAGAAAACTTTTATCCTGGTGGTCCCAAAGCAGGACAGCCTTCCTTGAAATAATTTGGTCAGTTCCCTCTGCATACTCTTTCTTTTTTGTTTCTTGAGGTTTAAATACTTGTCTTGAAAAAAGTATTTTGCAAACTCCATTTTGAACTGTTTCATTTCCTGGCTGTTTATACATATATGTTTTCTCTTACCTTATAGATACCTATTTTTCCTTTTTCACCACCACTGCAAGTGAAATCTAAGTGTTAGCATATTATTTGTCCTTTACTTACAAATGAGGGGTGTAGTACATAAAATGAAAACCTATTTAAAAATCACTGGAAAAATCCTTAGTTAATACAGATGTATGTAATTTTCTGACTTCATAAGAACTATAGCAATAATAGAACAGCGCAGATTTTCAACCGTTGAGCATCTGGATAATTTTATCTAACTCTAGATTGTGATAATTATTGGCAGTAATTGACAGACATAAAGATTAAATAATTGTCATTTTGATGCTCTGTGTAAAACAGAATATATGTCAGAATGTGGTGGTTTTCCAAATTTGCTTTAAAGGGCAAATTCTTTATTGTTGACCAAACCTGATTCAGTTTTCTCCAATTAGCATGTCAAGCCCATGTATCTGCTCTGTATAACATTCAGTAAAAATTGACATCCACTGTAATTTCATCCCTTCTATATAATTACATTTCAACATATAATCATATTTCTATGAATATAGAGTCTCAATCTAGTTTCTTCCTGAAAAAATATATAACTCTTTTCTTTCTTTCTTTCTTATTTATTTCAAATACTTATTTTGGAGCTAAATGCTAATAATACCTTCAACATATGTTTAAAAGGCATATATATGGCTACAGATTTCTTCCAGTCACCTATGATAAAATTTTAATTTCTTCTTGAAATAGTTAATGTAGTTTCCATCTGATTTCTTTAATTAGAACCTAAATCAGCATATGTTAGCCTCAAATGTGAACTAATTGGAAAGATTTAACATAGTTATGATTCAGTGTGTCCAAATAAAGCTTTGATTTCCACAGCTGGTTAAAATATATAAAATTAAGGTGTTAAATTGCAAAGCTAAACTAATGATCAAGGAGGCATTTTCATTCAAAAGAGAAAATCAAATGATCTTTGGTGAGTGAAAAATATTCATCATGATTTCTAGTGCTAGCACCTTCCTATCGGGGAGGATCTGTCTTTTTCCCTACCTAATTGTGTGGATAAGCAAAGGCTCAGACTCAGGAAGTGTGTAGCAATACCTAAAGATTCAGCCCTTTCAGTCTCCTGCTTCCCCACTGGTCTGGGGATATCTGCGAATGGCTAACACAGTAGTGCAGCTACCCAAATTGTATTTGCACTAAGGAACTGAATAATTTATAATTAAGAAGTTGAATAGAACAAATATAAGCCAAAATGATTCAGCATGTCCATGTTACTTTCTAGGCTTCCAGAGGAGCCATTTATTTTTGCAATGCTTCCTCTGCTGGAGACTGGGCCTCCAGGTGCGAGCTTTCTTGACTCCCAGAAGAGTTTGTCATTAAACTTATAGTGCATGTCACTTACAATGTTTTTCACAAGGAATAAAAACCAGCTAAATCAGTCTGTCACTTACTTCTAGGACAAATATTCTTTCTCCTCCAAAAAGTAATAAAATTCCATTTTTGCTATTTTTTATTCAGGCATGAGAAAGAAAAATTGTTCTTCATGCCACAGTGCATTTCTCAGAAGTGTACTTTATTTTTAAGTCATCCTGTATAAGAATGTATCCTACAAAAACATTTTATGTGTACTTTAAATCACAAAACATTAACTATAATGTGGTTGTAGACAAATATTTAGTGTCTGTGATAAAAGTACTTGATCTAAACGAGGAGTCCCCTACACCTTCTAGAGTCCTCTGGCACCCTGTTGTAGGGTGTCCATTAGGTGTCGGTGACGAGGTGTTAGTGGTGTTCGTGGGGGGGATGCAGGGTGGCCTCTGTGAGGAGAGGACGGGGTTGTCCTACGCCAGACAGCTGGTCCCAGATGGTTTTGCAGTGGACCCACTGCAGGACACAGCTGAGCCCATCAGCTGACTTGGTGGCACCTTGAGGAGAAATACTTAAGGAAGAGCACAAAATGCTGAGGAGGGGAGGGATGAGAGAGAGAATGCCAAAGTCAGAGGAGAGATGCTCTGTGGCAAAGTGTGTAAATCCTCAAAGGGTCTGAGGCCAACGGAGAACTCGTGCTGAAAGATGTACATATACCATGAAAGCACTGTGGCCCATGGATAAGACTGTGCCAGAATAGAGGAAACAAGTAAGAATGAAGGAGGAGCTTTAGAAAAAGAAACAAGGATCAGCAGAGAGAAACCACTACACACTGACCTCAATGACCTGCACTGTCCATCGTCTCACTGGGTGTAACCTGCAGTGTGAAAAAAGAGGGGAAAAACGTGCCTGGAGTGAATTTGAACATGGAAAAGCGGAAGCGAATGTGCTTTCCTTAAGTGTTGAAATGTTTTTTCTTCTTTATTTCCCAATACCCAAGTCAGTAATGGAATATTTATGTTGATTGTCAGTAAATTAAATTAAACTCTCCAGGTCTGTTTTGCATGTGACAGTAACTGCTGAGTGATTTCTCTATATTTATTTTGACCCCCAAGGTTGCACCCTCTTGTTCTTCCCATTTTCTCCCGTCCCACTCAGGATGGGGTGTAAGCAAGCAGATGCATGGCTGCTTGGCTGCAAGTTGGGGCTGATCCACCACAACCTGGATATGGGAGAATACAAAATGAGATTGTTGGTGTAGGAATGGTGTCACAGGCTACTAACAAACTACAGGTCCCTGAAACAGTGGAGCGTCAATATTCAAGATTTCATATTAGCACACAAAGTTTTAGAGAGCATTGGTGCTTACAGAAAGAGCAATTATGAATTTTGTGCCTATTAAACTTTAACCAGGACACTTCTTCAAAAGAACAATGCACAGTCTGTATCCTTATCCTTGCACAGAAATAAATAGTGAGAAACAAAAGAAGGCCAGCCCTAGAACTTGGCAAAAAATTGGCTGTTATTACCACTATACCTTGTTACTAAAAAGGCGAGAGGAAAGAGCTAGAACCAACTTTCCATGAAACTCAATTTTTTTTTTTTTTAATTAACATTTTGTAATAAGTTCTCTAGCGGTCAGAAGCATTTTGACTTAACATAAATGAGTAAACTAGTCAGAATTTATATGTGGTAACCAAAAAGAGGAAGAGAAAACAATTGTTTAATAACCTTCCAATTTAAATGTCTCCAGATGTAAATTAGCCAAGATACAGACTGATTTCTTTAATGATTTCTTAACTCGGGGAAGTAGGGGCCCACCCATCAGTGAGTGCCAATTGGAAATAAATAACTGGTTCCTTCAGACCTAGATTCCAGCTTGTATTTTTATTTTTATTTTCTGCTATTATATGTGTGTTTGCTGCAGGTGACTGGAGTGACTTGCTTGCTGAGTGGCAGTTTTTAGACGTTTGAGTTTTGATTTGTGGGAGTCTTGTGGTTCTTTATCTTGGTTTAACTGTGAATCATAGTTTATAATAGCCCACTGCAGATGTCATTACAAAATAATGCAAGGTTAAATTTTTTTTTTAAACTGCATGTAATATTAAACACGACTTTGATGTGCTTCTTAGAGACTTCCTTGGCATAATCTGTATCACAGTCTAAATTGCTCTTGAATTGTGCATTGTCATTATTAGACTGTCACTAAGATTATTTCATTAGTAAAACTCAGTCAATATATGGTTGCATATTTACATAAATTCCATGTAAAACAATCACATTGTAGTTTTTAAACACCTCAGCCTTGCAATCATAAAACATTTTAAAAATAAAAGCATACTGGGAGCAGATTCACCTGCTGCTGAAATGTAGCCAACTTCAGAGGACACACAGTTGAAAAACAGTGCATTAAACAGGTGTAGGTTGAGGAAAAATATTGGCTAATTATACTGCAGCTGACATATGTTCTTGGGAAAAAAATCTGTAGGGTTTTTTTATATATATAAAATAGATCATAGGCTTTAAGAGCTTATGTGAAATACCTGCCGGTAGTTATCTGTGCTATGCTCAGATGAGACAGAACAAAGAAAAACCTAAGCAGAGAACAGCAACAAAGCCCCCTGAGCTGACCCTGGTGTAGGACAGTGTCCAGACTGAGGCAGTTTACGGCAGCATGATTTCTCAACACTTTCTGGCAGTTTTACATTCAGCTGTATGTTGGCTTCCCATTGCTTTTGTCCTTCATTCTCATCAGGTAATTCTGCACTCTGCTCCAGCAAACCCTTCTCCCACTCTGCTTCTCTGTCTCCCTTCCCTCCATTTCCTTTTCCCTTTCCTATTTACTTCACACATCATTTCTTACGAAAAACTGAATAATAGCAGAAAGGATGATGGCTTTTATGTTCAGGTAGCGGAGATCAGAGAGCAGTAGTGCTCTGTACAGCCACCGACAGGATGTAACTGAATGCAGCGCTTCATATTTTCCATTTTTAAATCCACATCCACAGAGTTGCCAGATGATAGGTTTTTAAGAACAAAAAGTCTTGGGAGTCCTAGCTAGGTCAAAAAGCCAACCCATAGAATATCAGTCATTAATAATACAATGTTAAATTTCAGAATGTTTTAGAGCATTTTGGTTCCTACAATATTTCCTCCAGGGAATAAGATTACTAAATTTACGGCACTAATGATTCATTTATGGAAATACAGAAAGACAGTAATCTCATCTTTTGTTAGTGTATCTAAATACAGACATGAGGCCAAATTTGCCTTTTGATAGCAACAATACTCCTTTTTTTGAATAAGCCAAATCTGTCTGGGGAGAGTAAAACGACTAGTTCATCCTCATATAAAAAGGTCTAAGAAGGGATACGGTTATTATATAAATACATCAGACAGGTGAGAGAAAAAGAAATCTATTTCTCCTAAAGGTCAATACTGGCACTAGAACAAATGATATGATCTATAATCTATAAATTTAGGTTGTATATTAAACAAAAGTTGCTAAGCATGGAAGAATTCAGGTACTGGAATGCCCTTCCAAAATGAATGGGAGGAAAGGTAAAATAAATGTTTTAAGGCAGAGCTTGATAACTCTGTGAATTATTGTATGTGACATCTATAGTAACAGAGAGCTCTATGATAGTATATCATATATGTTTTCCTTTCCTTTCCAACAAGTAAAGCTCTTGAACACAATACCAAATTCACGATAAATTATGGGTCATAGGAAAAGGGCTACAATACATACTGCAGATATTACATAACATAGTATATAGGATAACAAGAGCCTCCACAATAAACATTAGTCCTTTTATATAATATCCTGAAAATTTACAGGACATGAAAACAGTTTTTCACATTTAAATGGTTGCTCCAAGGAAGACAGCAATGAATTGCGCTCCATGGCCAATGACAGTGTCACAGAAGAAAGGGACTTAGGCTGTAGCAAAAAGTTGTTACAATTTAGGGGAAAATTTCTAACTTCTAAGATAGTCAAATATTAGAACAGTTTTATGAAGAGGTTAGTGGAATCTCCATCATTAGAGAGTTTGTTTTAGCTGCTATATAGATGACCTGCTGAAACAAGTCTAGATCTTTTGATCTGGCCACAGCACAGCTTTACTATAAATCTTGAAGTATCTTCTGTCTATCCTTATTACAGAATAGTAGTGATTTAAGTGGGAAGGGAATTTGGCCAGCAATGTCCCTACTTTCTCCACTCCCCATCCCCATCTATCCTGCTGAACTAGTGCTCCTAAATTGTTCAGGTTTTATTCTGTGAAACAGAGATGTATTTCCTGATTATTTCTAAGATGCTTTGTTTCTTAATTTGCATACCTGAGAATTTTGTTGTCATGGAAATCTCTTATCCGAAGCCCTTGAAGACCAACTCTCTTGCTTCAATTCTGTTTTAAATTTTCTGCATCAACTAATTTTATTTCTTACTCCAAGTTTTCCATATAGTGTCTTGCCACACGTTAAGTGAGTCTTACCACCTCTTGGGCCAAAACCTTACCCTGTCCATCCATAAGACTACAGATGTACAAAGTCTAATACAATGCAGTTTGTTGACTAGAAGTTGATTCATGCCAAGTTCATTATATGGTCAATGAAAGTTCTGCATCAAAAAGAAATAATCTTGGTCTCTGAGCATCAGACAAAAGGTGCATTTGCAGCTTAATGTTCAAGAAGCTGCTAAGATAAGCCTTACAGCCAATGACCTAAGTCAGCTAAGGGCAAATAGATCTCCTTGAGGAAAGATGCAGGAATATATCTACCTTGTTGTCCAATTGTTTCAGCAGTTAGCTGACCTAGTGTCATCTTGATTTTCAGCCAATTGCGTTTATTTGTGCCACAGCTCCTGCAGAAAGAGAAAAATGTAATCTTCTTTCACTGGGAGGTGGAAATGCAGATATAAAGCTGTGTGATACCTGCATGCTGAAGCAGAACCTGCTTGCTTTTCTTTTTTTCAACAGTCTCCCATATGTGTGTATAACTTGCATAATTAATAACCAAAGTAGGATATAAGGTAGTGTCACTGATTATATTTTTATTTGTTATTAAATCTGTAAGGCAAGCTTCAGTCTCTTAACTGCTGTCATAAGCTTTCCCATCCACCTGATTTGATCCACTAGGCTAGGCTTAAAGCCAAAATTCTCTCTCTTAATTACTTTGTTCCTTAACTGTAGAATTCTAACTGCTGCAGATCAAGTCAGTTCAGTGGTAGCACTTGTTTCTGTAATAAAAAAAAAATCAGCACAGTTAAATTTGACTTAAGATTGTGAGTATGTGTATTCTGAAATTGAAGTTATTATCATCACAAGGCAGTGTAGTGAATAAGTATAAATTAGTGTACTTACGAATCTGTACTTCTTAGTCTTCCAATTTTAAACTCTTTACTCCTCCATTATATATATATTCATAGAATCATAGAATCATAGAATGACCTGAGCTGGAAGGGACCTTAGACATCATTTTAATCCAGCCTCCCTGCCGCCAGGGACGCCACCTCTTGACTCGATCTGGCAACACAATCAGTTTGCTTACCCTGTTGCATCAAAGTCTTATTCAAATTACCTTTTTTTTTGGCTTTCAAATATTATATATGCACTTTATTTTTACTTCTTTCAGAAGAGTATTAGGATCTTAAGAATAAAATATTAATTCTCAAATATGCCATTCCTTCCCCAATATGCTCGTTTATAAACTAATGCAGAATGTCAAGTAACTAGTAGTATGCATTTAAAACTTAGTACTAAGTATTGCCATTCTGACCATCCAAAACCATGTTAATTCCTCCTTCCAATCAACACTGCATGACATTGTCGGAAATACTATAAACCTGAACCTCATTTTTGTTTTCACATGCGCATCCTTAGTGTACACAGAAATCACATTTTCACTCTTCCATGCTCTTCTCAACAACTGTAACTGATAGAAAACTTTATTTTAAACAAGTGAAAGACAAAATTGATCTGAATCTCAAAGACATTTCCGTAAGAAGAATGCATATCATAACCTGTATGATATAGTTTATGAGAATACTAAATGTGACATTGTCTGCTGCTTTTGAGCAGTTTATTAGCACCTCTTAATGTTTATATTTCCAGAAGAGACAGAAAAGAGACGCAATTACCAGGTCACAGGCTAGATTAATATGAAAGGGCATCCAAGTTATTCTTCACACAATGTTGAGCTCACTGAATTGCATATGCAAGGTCCAGATATAGGCAGTGCTGAAGAAAATAGATTTATTGTCAAGAGTTAGCTTGGAAGATTCCATGAAGGTAGACTTCCCTCGCTGCTTCACGTTTTGGGGGGTCACTAGAAAAAAGCTTCATAGACATGGTTCTCAACCACTTCGATTACTTAAATGAACTCCCCCAAGTCTGGATTCACTGCTCAGAAGAGTGTAAGAATCAAACTTGATCCTAAATTGTCAGTTTTAACTCTCAGGCTTCCTTTGCTCATGGAAATACCAGGGCTTGATTATCTAAGATTCATGCTACTTCATGTGATGTCTGTCTTTACAGCAGTCACTCAGAACAAATACATCATTTTCCTGTTTGAGGGTAAGATTGCAAACCAATAGGTTTGCATTTGTGGCCTTTATTTTCCCATTTGCTTACCTCTTCTATTTTCCTCTCCTTTCTGCAGTACAATTCCTATTTAAATATTATAGAGGCAGAGTTGTACAGTACATGATTCACTGAGTCAGCTGAGTCACCAAGTACCATCAGGCTAGCTAGTTCCAGCAAAATAAAGGAACATATAAACTCAAGAAATGCAAAGGATCCGTGACAATAATTCCCAAAAGTGACACAGACCTGGGTGGGAGCAAGGGGCACAGAACTAGGAAACCAGAAGAAAACTTAGGAAACAAAAGCTATGAAGGGACTACAACAATTTGCCAATTCCTGAAGAATATAAAAAATATGTGAATATAAGAATATAAAAAAATATGTGAGCAATATATTTAACCAATAAGTATTATTTAGGAAGAATGAATTCTTTGTCACTTTGAACGGGTAGCAGGAAAGCAGACAGTCTTAGATAGTGAAAACTTTCCAACATTTCTACACCATGCTATTCCCACCTTTAAAGGGAAGCTAATGTGGAAAAGGAATCTTGACTTTCAGCTTCATTCTGGCTTTGAGGTATGTCAGCAACAGAGGCAGACCACAAAGACAGCTCACTTCTGTTGCACTTTCCTCCCACTAAGGTTAAAACACTTTGAAGACTATTTAAGAGTTTTCACATTATTTACATTCAGAGGAAAAGACTATTTAAGGGTTTTCACATTATTTACACTTAAAGGAACCAGCAAAAAAAAAGAATATGAAAATCGAGAGGGAGTATCCATAACCTTTTCCCAGATTTTACCAAGTGGTCATTAGTGAGATTTGATCCGTGCAGCTAGGGCTACTGCAGGGTACTGTGAAAATACTAACTGATTTATTAGCAGAAAAGTTAACATAACTTCCATGTTATTCTTTTTTCATATGAGCCTGAAGGCACATGATTAGTCACCACATTGCCTTGTCACATCAGATGCCTCAGTCCTGTCACAAAAGCAACAACCTGTCTAGCAACAGCAACTGTTTCTCCCTAAAGTAGACTTTGGGGCTTGTTCTGAATATGGCCTGACAAAGCCTGTTTTAGGAGTGACAACAATCTAAAGAAAATACTGCCACTCACTCATCAGGAATGACCTGATCTAGACTACATACTGCACATGACTTTTTTTTTCTTTTTTTTTTTTTATGGAGAGAGGTTATGACTGAACTCTTGAATCAGAAACAAAAATACAGGTTTGTATTCTTTAAAATCTGTTAGATCATTTCCTCTTCTCAATCTTGCTTTAACAGGAAAAACAGAAGGACAGTTTACAGAGTAAATTACTTTTTATATGGCATATGTATATATCTAATACTCTTAGCGCACAAACTGTCAGACAAAATGGAATCAGAAATGGAGATAGGAAGTTGCTACCACGGCCAGGGCAAGTAAGGTCAAGAAATGAGGAAAAAATTGATTCCGCGAAGTCGAAGTTCTATGCAGCAGATATTGCCAGGAACTGTGCCAAAGTCTAGAAAAGCAAAGATTAGATAACGAGATCGGGACAAGCACCAGGCAGCAGAATTGAGCAAGTAAGACATGAATTTAGCTAGGAAACACATAAAAGCCTTGAAAATGTGGCAAGTTTGTGGTAAACCAGCAATCAGGCTTCAGCTTCAGCTACTATGATTTATCAAGCCATCATTCTCCTGTGACAGTCACGGGCAAAGCTAAAAAGGCTATCTGGCCACATGGATCCTGATATATTGACAAAGATGATCAGTGAACCAGTAGAAGAAGAGACCACAAGCTCATGTTGGCTATATGACACCACACTTTTTAAAATTTTAAAATTAAAAATTAAAAGCATAACTTCAACTTTACTATAGTGCATACTCTGCCACTGATACCTCAGCTGGCAATATAGCTATTGCAAGTCTTTCTGCATGGCACTATACTGTATCATATAGAACTGGGACTACAATTTCTTGCATTCTGATGATACTAAACCATTAGAAAACAAGTTTTATAATGCTCAGAGGAAAGCTAAGAATTCATGAATATGATGAAAAGTCTACTTAACTTGGACACCTAACAAACTAGACAACAATTTCTGTAGCTTATTCCTATGTTATGATTTATAATTCAAAACAGCCACTTACTACCACAAATAATTGGAGGGCTATATGGGTTTTTATATGTGATATGGTGAAAGACTTATGTTATAAAGTGTTATTATCATGAGTTCCTGATGTTTTATTCTATAACCTTTGTTGTGTATTACAGTTCTTATGTTTAACTATGTGCACTCCATACAGAAATAACACCCTTGTTATGACTGCTGGTTATGAAACTCTGCCAGTGACAGAAGAGAATGGCAGATATGCTGGAAGTTTGTTTTTTATTTGATTGGGGTTATTTTACTCACATTCAGGGAAACCTGTTCTCAGTCAGCTTTCATGTCGTCATTATAACAGAGGAAAGACAAAGCTTCATCTGCCATAGTACTCTCATTACACTAAAGTCACTAAACCTGAAAATCACAGGGAAAAATGTTCTAGGCTAGACAATGGTGAAAATGCAATCTTTGGAAAGAAGAGCATTTGCTAATACCATTCCCTGAACATCAAACAGTAGCAAAGTAGTTAGTATAAAACCCAAACTTTTAACCTGAGCAGGAAATAATGCATGCATTTTTTTTTCCAAGAAACTTCAACTAGTCCTTCGGCTGCTTCCAACCAGTTGATGACACTCCTCTGCTAGTTAGCCTTCTTCCAAAGCCCAGCTTTAGCCAAACATTTTGTAATTACACTGTATTTTTAGGTGGCAGGTGCTGGCTTTATTTCACTAATTATCAAGAAATGTGGTGATAACACATTTCTTGAACAGAGTTGATGACAAACTACTAACTATACAAAAATAACCTTGTGGAGCAACCTGTCCAACATTAGCTAGCTGGATTCGTGACCTTGAGAAATAGCTTAAAAAAATCGGAAGGAACTCTAGCTCAAAGTAATTCCATCTCCAGAAGACTGCCAACATTTCAAAAATGTATGAGACAGACAACAGATCTTGAAAAATAGCATGAAATTAGTTATTTGTTGTTTAGCAAGATCGTCAAACATAAAAGCGCAGGTGTCATAACATTGTTTGAGAGGGAAGTTTTGATGTAGTCTCCTGAAGGGAAGACCTAATAGTGTCCATCAATTACTGAGCCAGACGTTCAAGCTACATTTTCTAATCAGTTCAGAGAAGGTAATATGAACCCTTTGAAAACTTAGTTGAAGCTAAGAGCAGATTCAGCATTTGTTTCTTTAAGATATGCCTCTGTGCCACAGAAACATACAGCATAAGCTAAGTCCATAGACATAAATCCACCATCCAGCAAGAAAAATCCTCATTACTGTTGTATCTGATTACCCTCTGAGAGCTAAAAAAACAGTCAGAAAATAAGCCATAAGCTCAATATGAAAGGAAAATTTTCCTTTAAACAGCTTTTTGTTATGGGTATAGTTTCTCCAACAGTTAATATAGCTAATAAAAATGAAGGCATCGTTGTTTTTATAGCATGAAAGGCATTAAATGAAGCTTATTATCTTCACACTTATCTTACAGGCCCCAAGACTAACTATGTCTGGTATTGGTTTTGTTTTTTCTAAAAGAGATATGCATGCAGATATTTTTTTTAGCTTTAACTTATATAGGGCTGTCTCTGAAAAAAGAGCTAAAAATCCCCTTTGATTTCAGTGCCTAAATGCTGGTTTAGGCATTTTACACAGTAATAAGAAGCATAGATAGTAATCTCAACTGAGCTTCAATGACAGACAATGTGTTGCTCTAACTGCCTGCAACATGCTGATTCAAACTAAGAATGCCATTATAATTGTGCATTATCATGTATTTTTGAAGAAATTGAATTCTGAAATAGATGTAAAAGTCTAACAACCCACATAGTCACATATACAGTAACACATAACAGAAGATGCAGTAAAATCTCCATTTATGCCAAGTGTATCAGTAATAGGCATTGGAATGACAAGTAACATTTAGGTATAAATGCATTAGAAAATTACATCTCTGGAGCAGTAATACCCAAGTCACCAAAATTGCTGTTCTTTTTTGAGAGATTACTCACTACTAGTGTATCAGAAGTAAACAGACATCTCACATTATTTGCATACCTTACTAATTAAGTCCTCTAATTTAGTAAAGGATCATCTAACAGTACTACAGTTTGAATCTGGACTCGTTTATCAATTTCCTTAGTGAGCCCTGACAAATCTTGCCTCCTGTGTTTCATTTTATGTAAAATGAAGCTAGCGTGAGTGTAAGCAGAAAAAGACCTCTAAATTTTTACTGGAACATTCCTGTTGGATATTTTTGAATATATGGAGAGCACATGAGACAAAGAAGGTTGTTAGGCTTCTGAAATATGGCACAGAGGATATTGTAAAAAAATGACAGCAAGACAAAGCCAGCTATACTGTTTGAAAACAAATTTAACACTGTTTTGTTATTCAAATCATGCAATAAGAGCCAATTATTTGTTTCATATGAAAACAGAACTCCTTCTGATTCAAGCAGGTGAATGGGCTTGCCTGAAGTCTGTAAGTTTTGACTCGATATTGAGTAAAAAAATTAAACCAAAATAAAGACATCATTTTTACTCTTAATGCTCTGGCTCAGTCCAAACAAAAAGAAAATGAATCAAAGCAACTTGTCATACTGAAAACACATCTTGAATGTGCTTATCACAATACAGAAAAAATTAAGGCTTTTTTATTAACTGGAATGTTTTATAAACTAAGCAGAAGGTAATATAAAAAACATAATAAAAACTATGTATTCATTTATTCTAAGAAAGACTACTAAATTTTTGTGATATCTCAGATTATGCAGGGGACCCTAAGGTATTAATGAAAATTTCCATCTGCAAGGAACTCTGTAATTGTGGTCAATGCAATTCATATGTTCCGTAGGCTGTGACTTACGATCACAGCACAGTTACCCAAAATGGAAACATTTTTTGTATGAGTATAATATAGGAAAATAGATTACCTTTAACCAAATATCATGTGAGAATTCAATAATTTTCAACTGCTGACGTTGTGCAGCATCTGTCTGGAAATCTGTCAAGGATTTTATCTAACCTGTCTGTTAATATACAATAGGGAATTCCTGGGAAACATTGCAAATGGAGCAATGAATTTAATTACCTCAGGCATATGGAAAACCACAGAATCATTGGAGTTGGACGGGGCCTCTAGAGATCATCAAGCCCAACCTCCTGCTAAAACTAGTTTGTCTAGAGCGCATTACATAGGATTGCATCCAGGTGGGTTTTGAAACTCTGCAAAGATGGAGACTCTGTTCCAGTGCTCTGTCACCTTCTTAGTAAAGTTCTTCCTCATACTTAGATGAATCTTCCTCTGTTCCAGCTTGTGCCTGTTGCCTCTTGTCCTGTCTTTGGCACTGCTGAACAGAATCTGGCTCCATCCTCCCTGCACCCGCCCGCTAGATATTTATAGACATTGGTAAGGTCTCCTCTCAGCCTTCTCTTCTCCAGGCTAAACAGTCCCAGCTCTCTTAACCTTTCCTCGTAAGAGAGATGCTCCTGTTCCCCAGACACCTGTGTTGCCTTCTGCTGAACTCTCTCCGGCAGTTCCCTGTCTCTCTTAAGCTGTGAAGCCCAGAACTGGACACGGTACTCCAGATGTGCCCTCACCAGGGCAGAATAGAAGGGGAGAACGATGTCCCTTGACCTACTGGCCTCACTATTCTTAATGTAGCCCAGGATACCATTGGCCTTCATGGCAACAAGGGCATATGGCTGGCTCGTTATTTTAAGAGTAATTTCTATAGCATAATCTATAGCTATACAGAATATAATTTCTCAAGCATTTCATTCTCCTTTCTTTTTTCTTTGACACCAGTGGGATTTCTGTAGGTAATTAACAACATTTATACAGCCTCAGAATTCAAATCACTCTTCTCCATTAGAAAGAATCTTAGGGTAGATGAAAATAAGACTCATTTCCCATGACAAACCACGTTTTAATGTAGTAGACATATATGGCAGTAAGCACTTGAAGTTCTTCTTTCAGGTCCAGAAAGAAAATATCATGTGGAAACTCTATTTACCTAAAGAGTACTACTTCAGGAGAAGAATTTTAACCAAAAAGTTTCATCAAAAGTTTAATAAATTTGCTACAAATCTACATCTACAAGAATATCATTGGAACAGTATGGCTCTGTCAGTTCTGCATCTCTCTTCAATGAAAGTTGGACTCCTTGACACTTTTTTCATGACAAGAGCATCTTGAGAAAGTGTGCTGTTTTGAATTGTTTGAAGCAATTTCCAAAGTTTATCATACATTTACCCATTAGTAATCAGTCAAAAAACCTACAGAACTGAGTGATTGATTGATTTGGAGTGATGCTCCAAAATCAGTATTCAATTCAACAGAAATTCATTCTACAAAGAGTTCATTTTCACAGTGAAATTTGGGTGCCTTATACCGGAGCTCATGCAAAGGCTGTTGCCTGAATTGTCTTCTGTAAATTAGGAATTTTCCTTCCCCTTATTAAAAAAGGAACTATCTGAGAATAGCAGAAGTTAACATTTCCACACATAGCTTTTTTCTGGTGTTATTGGAGAGTTGGCCTTTTTGCTTTGTTTCAGTGAAAAGGGGCAATATTATGACCTTGTGCAATAAATACTGAAGAATAAAACCCTGGGAATATTTTCCAGAGTATTTTTATATATTACCCAAGTATGTGACGCGCATATAGAATTTGACCATTTCATGAATGGCCTTATTATCTTGACTATTTTTTCATTAAATATGTACATTAAAGATGATCAAAGTTGGACTATTATTTGGAAGGGAACTCAACACAGAAAGTCGTCTGGGTTGGTGGAAACCCTGTTCATTCAGTAAGTCTCATTCTTTTCTAAATGGCTGCAATTTTGTCTTCTGAGGGTTTCCTCTGCTGTAGTTCATTGGAAACTGTCCAGTTTAGTGTTTCAGGTCCAGAGATATCATTACTTTCATTGTAAATACTACCCAACTTTGAAGATTTCCTTTCACTGACACAAAGTAAGGTTGAGGAATAGAGAGAAGTACTGAGTTAATCTATTTGATGTTTATGATTAAGACGTAAAAGCAAAGTCTGGTCTAGTGTGAAATCAAGTTATCATACCACAAGCAGACAGTGGCACATAATATTTTAGTGTATTTAATTTTTATGTCTGCAAGTGATGGAGTTCCCAGAGGTAAACGTTGTTAATGTGTAATTAGACCAGTGTAAATGCCTATATAGAGGCACAGAGTCAGTCAAAACACTCATCACTAAATTTTATAAAATAAAAAATGCAAAATAAATGAACTAATAGGAAAGCAAGTCTCATGGGTAATACTGAAGGCAAACTTATTACAGCCTTTAATTTGCTGAAGCCTTAAAAATATGAAAAGTATTTTAATTGTAGCAAATATAATAAAGTCATGAACTTTCACAGTTTTTAGGAATAAAATGGCAGGATGGACGCCATCACATGCCTATGGGTGTGGCTGATAAAATTGCGACTATGTCCCCATAAGCTGATAAGAAGGAAACACAAGCTTTCCTAGGCTTTGTGGAGTTTTGGAGGATGCACATTCCAAGTTACAGTCAGCTTGTGAGACCTCTTTTTTGAGTGACCCAAAAGAAGAATGATTTTGAGTGGAGCCCTGAACAACAACAAGCCTTAGAGCAGATTAAACAGGAAATAGCCCGTGCAGTGGCACTTGGGCCTATCCGCACAGGACCATCAGTGCAAAATATACTTTACACTGCAGCTGGGGAGTGTGGTCTCGCTTGGAGTCTCTGGCAAAAGACATCAGGAGAAACCCGATGTCGACCTTTAGGATTTTGAAGCAGGGGGTACAGAGGATCAGAAGCCTACTATACGCCAACCAAGAAGGAGATTCTGGCAGCATACGAGGGAGTTCGGGCTGCTTCAGAAGTGTTTGGTACAGAGGCATCCCTCGTCTTGACATGCTGGCTGCCTGTGTTGCACTGGATGTTCAAGGGGAATATCCCCTCTACACATCATGCAACTAGTGCTACATGGAGTAAGTGGGCAACATCTTGGGAGGGGATACAGCTGGGCCAGCTGACCCAAACTGACAAAAGGGGTATTCCATACCATGTGACGTCAGCTCAGATATGAAAGGGAGAAGGAAGAGGGAAGTGGTGGGGCATTCGCTGTTTGTATTTGTCCTCCGGAGCAATGGCTACGCGTACTGGAGGCCTGCTTCCTGGGAAAGCAGTCGGACATCGCTCGCTGATGGGAAGTACAGAATAATCTTTGTTTTGCTTTGCTTCCACGTGTGGCATTTGCTCTTGCTACATTAAACTGCTTTTTTTCTTAACCCACGGGCCTCTTTCTACATCTTCCCTCTCCCCCGTCCTTCTAAAAAAGGGGAGAGATAGAGCTGCTTTGGTGAGCTCCTGGCCTCCAGCCAGGGCCAAACCACCGCAGTCCACCAGCATCTGCATGGAAAATCTATTTTAAAAACTCTTTTTACAGGAACACTAAAATTACTTTTTGCCTTTTCTAATCTATGTTTAGACTGCTTCTGAAAATATCTATATTCAGGTTAGCCTCAAATGTAGTCTCAGGGACTGACCTGTGCACTGACTGAAGTTTCCAAAGAAGTGCATTAATGTAAATATTTGCAGGAATCAGAAAATAAAGATTTATACCAGTTGTAGGAGATTATTTTAACATAATGAATAGCTAGTGAGATATTCCTAAACACAGGTGTTTTGTGTCTGCTTGCTTCTGAAACTACTATGAAGTTCTTAAATACCTTTTAAAAAACCTTTAAATACCTTTTAAAAAACCTTAATACTGTTTCAGTATATATTCCTAAATCTGCTTCCTCTCACTTCTGAAAATGGCAATTAGGTTTTTATGAAAATATTACAATGATTTCAGGGAGGTTTCCAAAGCAGGCATATAACTATCAGAATCTAACTACACTTAATTTCAGAGCTATCCTATGCTTAAGAAAATAACATAATAAATAGAACTTTGTACTTTCAGTTGCAAAACTACTTTAATCTGTTTCTAACCCTTTGTTCCAATAAAAAAACAACCGTTCACTTACTCAACTGGTGGGAAATAATCCATGGTACTATATTCTGTCTGTGTGAAACAACTGCTTAATATGAAATTAGAATTATTTTAGAAAATAACTTGGTTAGATTGGAAGCTCTACAGCAACTACAGTATGTTTACATGACTCAAGAAGCCTGTTAGTAGTCTTACTAAGAAATCATTTTGTACTAACGTTAAGGACAAAATATATGAGGTAGATTGTATTGGCTCTTACTTTCAGAAAGGCATCTTAGTGCTTCACTGTACTGCAAACTTTCTTGGATGTGGACTGATGTACTTATTATGAAAGTGCTTCCTTTTTTGATGTCAACTATTTTTAGGTTATATACTTCAATCACTCAACATTTGAAAAACAAGATTTATGTCTAGATCTGTGTAAGAACAGGGAAAAATTGTTCCAACTCTTCAGTCCCCCGCGCTGATCCCTATTCCCATTCTGTCTCACTTGTCTCAGTCTTGTCTGTGGAATAAAGGGTTGAAGTTTAATAGCCAATGTATCAGAATTAACAAAAACAGCATGGAGATGTAATGGTGGTACTGTCTGACAGCTCAAAGTTATAATTTCTTGCCAGCCTTGTACCAGCTTTTTTTCTTTTCCATGACTTTAAGCAAGAACACAGAAAAGAAACATTTTTCATGCTATTTATTTTTGAAAGAAAAATGAACCTTGTATGAAGGATACGTACTTCGCCTTTGTCTGAGCCACAAAACGGTTAGGCTGCTCTAGTACCTGAATTAAGAGCCCAACGTGCATTCACTGCCTTTGCTGACAGGCTGGGAGTAATGGGGAGGCATATTTGGGTGGTTGTGTCAGGCAGCTGGAAGGATGAGCCCAGAGGTGTGCCCCATAAGGAAAAAACATTTACAATCTCAATTTTTTGATGGAACATTGAGGGGGAGGAGTTTCTAAAACAGAAGTATAGGTCTTAGCCAAAGGGGAAAGGGGAACCACTGTGGAAGAGAGGTCCTAGTTCTCTTTTATGCATAAATACTCAGGAAAAGATTGCAAGACAGTGGCTGTGCTGACAGATAAATTACTGTGATAAACAAACAAAAAACCCCTAATGCAGAGATAAATTAAGATATTATTTTATGGTTAAACTTCCATTCTACCCAGTTTGTTAGTTCAGTGATCATCAGCCCAGAGGAATTATGTTATAACCTCACTGTAAGCAGTTTTAAAGTACTCATTATTATTTTGTTTAATGAACAAAAGCTTTAGTGTCAAAACAAATTGCCCTTTACCATAAATATCAAAAATATTATAGGACGTTCTGAGAATGAGGATTGTAACATCAGAACACAATCAAAGGGTTCTAGAATAAGAGAGCTACTATTTTCATAGCCTCAATGTTTAAAGTTTCAGTTAATATACGTTTTAATGGTGTTACTGACAGTGTCCATCCCTATAATCTCTAAGCCTGAAACAGAAAACAGGAGGACTAGATTAGGTTATTTTTGTACCACTTTTATTACATCATGAGAATCTAGTTCATTACAAAAAATGAATCTTGTTATGAACGTTTGTTGGGTTTTTTGGGAGGGGCGAAGCATTTATAAGACTGCTCCCTAATTTACTTTTGGGAAGCTGTATAGTTCTGTCTTAAAATTAATGTAAGGGTTTAGAATATTCCTAATTAGAATGCAAATTAGTAGACTCAGGTAGACATGTCGCAAGACTCAGCTCAAACTCAAAGGAGAAGAGAAACTCAGTAAATCACCACTCAAAGGCATCCAGCAGCTCTTACATAAGGGATTTACTAAACACAGAAGAAAACTGATCATAAAATAAAGTAGGCAACTATCTAAAAAAGAATTAGCAGTGGATTGCAGAATTGATTTTAATACTGTCTCCTAGTCAACTAGCAAACTAGTTGACTGGACTAAATAGTTAGTGAAGAGCTATACAAGTTAAGAGCACAAAGACCACCTCATTCATCTTAGCTTTTATGACTGCCTATAGTGATGTCTGTCCACTTCAAAATAACTCTAAAGTGTTTAACACCAAGCAGAACATGAAAATCATACTGGGAGCACATCCTAGATATTACACTCTGGTACATGATTGGTCAAGGGCTTTGATCCCAGCCCAGGCAACTGACCAGAATGATGTCTGCACTTCAAGATCCATTTTTAAAATTTCAGTGTATATATGGAGGGAATCACAAGCCCACAAATAATACACATTTGAATAGTCTCTTAGGACATTTTCTGTATCAGAATAGAGAATAAAAAAATTGTTACTTATTTTTTAACACTGCTTTCAAAGTCTCCTATTGCCTTGAAGTCACAGATTCAAGCCTACGCCCTGCTCAGGTTGGTGTTATGGAAACCTAAGACCTGTCCCTCCAGTTAGACAAAAGTTAAAGCCTTGGTTCATTGTAATCACCATGACAGAAAAGCTGTTTTATACTGTTTCCTGAAATGATTAATTTGAACTAATTTTTATTTATGGCAAACCAGTCAATTAAATGTTAAACAATAAGGTTGTAAGTTTCAGCCTTTTCTAAATTCAGCTTAGGGGATGAGACAAGAGGATGACCTATAGACTGAGAATCAAAGATAATGAAAAGCAAAACTGTACCATAGAAAGAACCCAGAAAACTACGTAAGCAATAACTGAATTAAAGTAGCTGACAAAATATCACTATTAGGAAATGTAAGCACAATGCAGCAAAGATAGTTCATTTGCAATGCAAAATTTTCAGTTGGCTAAATGAAGGAGATGAGGAGAGACAAGTTGGTTAATTCAGTAGAAATTAATTCAAGTAGAAACCAAATAATGCTGGAAAAAAATAATTTTCATTAATTTACAAGTGTTAAGTGGAAAAGAACAAAATCTTAAAAGCCCTAAGGTAGGAAGAAAAATCTTCAGGAAAAAACTATACATTCCGTGTGTTTAGCAACATGCAAGCACAGCTTGCAGCAGCTGCTACCAAGGTATTTCAATCACACCACAAAGATGAGCACCTCCTAAATCAACGGGGCTCAATTTTTACCCATGCAAGAGACAGCGATTCTGATCTCAGCAGATGCAGTACTCTATTCATGCAAAAGGGGACAAATTGTTATTATCTGCCAACGTTGTAGCCTGTCTTCACGCAGGTTTGTTATGGCACATAATGTTGACTGAAAATTTGTAATATCCATTTCAACTTGTAAATATCCAAGTCAGTATATAACTAAAAAATAATCTGAATCACTGAAAATGCATTACTTTTCTGAATGTGGATACTGTTAATGAAAACAAAGCATAGTTACCAACATGTCAAAAGTTATTATTTGTTCCATGAATACCTTAGGAGTGTTGCCACAGAACTTAACTGCAGATATATCTCACTCTTATTCAGCTCCTGCTACCTTTCTAATCATATTTTGTAGGTGCTTCAAACAATTAGTGATTCTGAGACAAGTCTACTTCAGAACTGTAGCCTTAGCAATTGGGCTAGTGATATTTTGTCAATTAAATTCTTAGCAGCATCTGTGACAAAAGATACTGCTTCACTCTATAGTGTTATAGGTTTTTCTATATTTAATGCACCTATTAAACTCAACACTCTTGATATTCCAAATTCTGTAATAGTTGACCAGTTGTGCGTGAGTGCAATTAACATTGTGGAGAAAAAGGAAATGTAGTAGTAGAGGGCCTCTACTATTTACATCCTGTCCACCAAGATAAGAAACTGTACTGCCTTAAGAAAGCTAAAAATTTAGTACCTTCAGAAACTGTTAGGCCTGTGTAATATTGTTTCTGAGGAATGGTATTATGCAAGCATGCAAAAACTTCAGCCATCTCTAACATTGGAGTAAAAAAGCACACAGGATGGAGGTGCAGATTAAATTTCTTATTCTTTTTCATATAAATAGCTCAAAAGCTATACCACTTAAAATCATAATACTTCTTAAAGAGTGACAAAATGTATATCTAACAGATTTTCCTCAGTAATATTGAGTCAGTGCAAGCCTAACCATTTCTTCTCACTTTTTTTTAGGGTAATCAGTCTCTGATAAACCTATGCTTTCAGCCCCACAAGAGGATTTAACTGACCTAGCAGACACATTGCCAAAAAACGTGGACAATGAGCTACCCTGCCCAGAGGATATTAGCTGTACAATGGCTCCTTAGCAAACTTCAAGAACCTATCATTGGTGTTCCAACAGGGCCAAGACAAGTTTATACAAATTTCCTTATTGATACGGGTGCTCAAATATCAGTAATCTCTAAAGAGACTGCAGAATTCTTAAAAAACCTAGTCATTGTAAGATAAAATTTACAGGAACTGATGGAGTTATAAGGGAATGTCCTGCTGCTAAAATTGTCTTGTGGCTCCCAGGGGAAAAGAAACTGACTCGTGTGGAGGTTCTGGTGGTGCCGCAAACACTAACATTCTATGATTTGATTTACTGTATGGCAGAGTGTGGAAATTACCCAATGGGACAACCAAGCGTTTTCTTTCTTTTATATTCTATTAGGAATGCCAGCGTCAGGAAACCATACATGGGATGACGGACTATGCTGCGCTGAACTGGAGTGCCCCCAGGGACTGTTCATATTTGTGATTGGAATTGTTGTGTTCTTGGTACTGATAATAACCTGACACTTGCTGTGTTCATATATCAAAAATAACACAAGATCTTGATAAGCAATTAGATCATCTGAAGCATGTAACAAAAGCAAGCAGAAATCTTAAAGAAAGCATGGAAGTACAATGGCTAAACAGACTTTTGCATGCCTTAGGTTTCTCTCTATCAGAATGGCTTGCTTCTTTATTGCAACTAATATTAGGAATAGTTATTGTGATTATGATGGTTTGCATGTTATTAGCTTGCCTTAGATCCATGCTAACTCGGGTATTAATTCATCAAATACGCATGGTATTGGGGTGGACAGAGTTGGAGCTACATCCAGGTGAAGAGAAAGAAAAGTCAAACATAAGGGATACCCTCAAGACTGAGCTTATGCAACATGGTATGGATCTGGATTGAGTGATTACAGTGATAGGGTGGATAATGTGATATTTTAACCCAAAAATTTGAGACTTGCAGAATGCAAGTGTAAGCTTATCTGTTGTGCAGACACTGAGGATGGAGATCAAAAAACCCTGTACAGTGAGAATCAACCAAAGGAGGGAGTCTTGTTGTGCCAGGATGGCCCTGTTTTGGCTAAAGAACAAGGCCAAATGGAGACTAACAATGCCAACACCATCCTGCAAACAGGTAAGTTGCTTCAAAACAGAATTCCGAAGGCCACAATGCCCAGAACGGAACTTTTGGCCTCAATATCCCTATATGACTATAGTCACTCACTCCTCACTCAAACTGTGCCAAATGTCACCCCAGGGCAGGGAGATAGCATATAAGGAGCATGGAGGGAGTGCATCGATGGGGGGAGAGAACAAACCCAGAAGAGGCAGTCAATGGGCTGTGCTCCCTCTCCTTCACCCAAGACAAGGATGCCTTCCCTGGGATAGTATTTTGCTAGTATTACTATTATATATTAACGCCACTGCAGAGAGTGAATTTGTCAAGAGCAACTCCAAATCTTGTATCTGTCACTTTAATAAATCACCTATTTTTTGTTACCTTGCAGATATTCTCAGTGCAAGTCCTTACCGGGGCTCTGAAACAGGCAAGCGCTTAGCTTGGGTATGTGCCTCTCACAGCTACAGACCATTTCACGTGACAATTTATCACCTTTTTTTAGGAAAAAAATGCACTTAGGTGAATCTTTTTTAACTCAATTGCCTGAGAATGTGCTCTGTGTGAAATGGCCACTGCCGTGACATTGCACTGTACCTGGGAGTGGCAACACCTACCACGTCTACCAGTTTGCCAAAGTCCAGACCCTACAGATTACAGTCAGATGTTTTTTCTCTAAAAATCAATGTAAATAGGTTACAGGCCATTTTACTTATTCCTGTCAGAATAAACTTGTTTGTGCTAAAGCAACAGATCTGCTTATATGTAAAAATTCAAGGTGGGCATTTCAAAGTACGGTAATATTTTCACTGACAGATGTTATTAACATTCACTCAAATCAAAAATGGTTTTCCTAGTAGTTAAAAACAAAATAAACGTCTTAAATAATAACAGCAGCTGTGGAAATGTTATTAGAGGAGATTAATTTTCTAATGTTTTAAGTGTTATAACTTTCTACCTAGTAATAGTTTTGTTAAAGAATAAGAAATGTATTAAAGTGCACATATTACCCACTTTCTTATTCTAGGGAATTTGAATTCCTAGTATAGAAAGTAATAAATGACATTTCTGACAGTTTTCATGAGCAATATCCATATTTAATGTGTTCAACAGTATCTGGCAAAATTAGAATTACAATCATAGTAATTTTGGTGCCCATTTTTCATTCTCTTACATAATATGTGCAATTTGGATTTATTTATTTTTTAATAAAATATTCTTCTGTACTCTTTTAATATATTTCTTTAACACAGAAAAATGTCCATTAATTTTAACAAAGAGTTGCATTCTGAAAGCTGTAGTTCTTACCAGTTTCTAGAAAATACTCATTAGGGCATCAATTAACAGACAAAATTTGAAGGAAAATGTAAATGAAAATTACGTTAGAAAATGCTGTGAACAGATTTTTTTTTTGATAACTCAATAGCTTCAGTCTTGGACAGGGTTCTATTACCTACATTAAAAATGTCTATTTTTCCTCTATCTGTCTATCCAATAGGCCAGTGTTCTACTTATTCCAATTGCTTGTTTTAAACTCAAGTTATAAATGCAATTGAAGACTATTAAGGCAAATGACAAGGTAAAAGTGTGTAGCCATTTGGAATGCTTGAACTGAAATGCAAGTGTATGCTGGCCCTGTTTTCCAGGAGATGGTTGTTGGCTCTGCATAATAATAATATAATTGCATAATAATGCTAAACATAACTTACAGATATTTCCACCCTTTAATCTCATGACTACTGACATAAATGTATAAGCGATTCTGAGAACATGTAGTGAAATAATGGCCTCTCCTTTTGTAGACAAATGTTTTATAGCAGCTGTATAAAGACACCCACTCTTCTGAACTCCATCCCTTAGCTTCTTGCTGTAGTGTAACTTCATTTCAGTGATGGGAGTCAAGAGTTTCTCATTACATTAGTTGTTTTATAGCTTGACCGTAAGTTATGATTAAGGGAGTGGAACATCTCCCTTATGAGGAAAGGCCTTTTTACCTTGGAGAAGACTGAAGGGTGACTTCATTAATGTTTATAAATATGTAAAGGGTGAGTGTCAGGAGGACGGAGCCAAGTTCTTCTCAGTGATGTCCAATGACAGGACAAGGGGCAATGGGTGTAAGATGGAGCATAGGAGGTTCCACAAAAACAATAGGAAAAGCTTTTTCCCTGTGAGGGTGACAGAGCCCTGGCACAGGCTGCCCAGAGAGGTTGTGGAGTCTCGTTCTCTGGAGACATTCAAAACCCACCTGGACATGTTCCTTTGCGATCTACTGTAGAAGATCCTGCTCTGGCAGGGGGTTGGACTAGATGATCTTTCAACGTCCCTTCCAACCTCTAATATTCTGTGATTCTGTGATTTCTTGTGAATCACTCTAAACTGCTGGTGAGCTGAGTTGATGCTGATCAGAACATTCACAGGAAACACATAGGTTTAAGCCCTCTCAAGGGAAGGCTTTCTGAGTACATGCTCTACTTGGTTTGCAATTACTGAAAAGGTCACCTTCTCCTCAAACATTTTAAAATGAGAAGTTACCACTGCTTGGGTGTTACAAGAACAGGTGTAGATACATATCCTCAGAAAAAGGCTGCAGATACTGCCCTTGCTTGGCTGGATCTACCTTTACAAGCAATATAGAAATCTAAGGCTTGAATTTTACCTTGGGCTGATTTATACACAGTTTCTGTAGTTTGACTTTCAGAATCTTAAACCATTTATTAGCTGGAGGATTTCAGTAGCTAGAGCAAGCATTTGTATTGACGTATTTTTAACATTCAAGAAGATGCAGGATTTCAGAGGGCGGGGTCAACCCATTGAATCAATAGCAAAACACAGAGCCACAGCTATATGTTGGTGGCGCAGCTCTCCCTGAAACAGTTGGGAATGTTCTTTAGTGAGACTCCAGTTTTCAAATAAAGAGAGCAGTGACTTTACTGCATCTCAATATGTATATCATTCGTCTAATGTAGCATATTTCCTTGTCACTTTTGCCTTCATGTTCCTTCTTTCCAGCTCATTACAGTTTGTTTCCAGCTTGCCATCACTTCAGCTCTGATCACGGTGCTGTTTCTGCAAAGACAGCACTTCTATATTAAGTTCCATTGCTTTCAACTGATTTCTCACTGAGAGCAAAATGTTCACTTGTAGCATTAGGACTGTAGTTTGTAAAGCCTTTTTCTCTCCTGTTACACAGTCTCCTGATAATATTGCAATGAATATAAAAAGCCACCATTAATTACAGATCAGTCTGGAAAAAACACAAAACAAACTCAATTGACATAGCAGCTGAAATATTAGATGAAAATACATTGGTTCCTTCTCTGATTTTTTTTACATTATTCATTCCTTATTTGAGTTTTAGATTAAGTACCTTGTTCCCTATACTCTTCCTGGAGATAAATGTCAGGTTAGGGTGATGCTCACATACGTAAGCAAGTTGAATTACTTTTCTCTTTATTTAGTTGGACTGAATTACTTAGTCCAACTAAATACAGTCAGTTGCACTGTATTACTATTAAGCAAGAAAGAAATATCTGTATCCTACAACCAAAATCACTTTAAAAAATGGATGGAGACAATGCTGGCTTTTCAGCACATGAAACAATGCCACAACCTGTTATATCCCAGGAGTGAGGACTACAGCGAGATTTGCCTTTGCCTATTTCTTTTTCCAACAAGCCATTTTGAACTACAACCTCTCAATGCCTGGCAACTTTCCCCAACAGAGTAGAAAACAAGCCCCTACGCCATGCAAACCCATGAGATACAGCCCTGTTTGTGAGGAACTCAGCAGTGCAGCACTCAAGATCAGTTCGTGAGGTTTGAGAGCTCCATCATTAATCCTAGCTTCTGCCGTGTTCTGCAGCTCTTCTGTGCTGGACTTCCCAACAAAGGAAGAAGAGCCACATGGAGTATATTTGGGGAAAAGGAATGTGTCTTCTTGTCTAAATGAAACATACCAGGAAAAATTTTCAATGCTTTTAATATAGTATAGCTAATATCTATTTGGGATAAGTCATAGCTCCATATTCAGTTACATATGTGCTCTTCATGATGCAGAATATGCAAACTTTGTTTGCTTCTAAGTCCCCTGTGAGACACCTACCATATCATGTTGAGTACCCACATTAATTTCTAGGGAAGTTTTTAAAGACTTCTAATTTATACTTTATTGGCCTTTAAAATTTCATTATTTGGGCAGTTCATGCAGAAATTTATTTAACTGCAACGTTAAAGAAAACTTTGAAATTATACACTGCTCAGTTCTGCTTTCTAATATATGCTGTGCATCTCATCACTGTCAGTAAGAGATGGATTTCTAGAAGTAAGCAAAAATACTTGTCACCTGTGAAAAAAATTAGCAAAAGCTCATTTGAAGACCTTTTAGCTGCACTAATACTAGTGCCTTACTTAATTTTACTACTATGAGATTTATTTTTTTTTTAAGATTAATTTATTTTTTGAATTCAGCTGCAGCTGTGATGTTTTCTGGATTAATTTTGTTTCTTATTTCTCAAGCAATGCTTGGGCTGAAAGGCAACACATAAGTAAAATTAATGAAGCACTCTCCTAATGCTTAATTTCCTGTTTTACTTTCTGCTTCCCAGTTGTTACTGTTTACAGATTCCCCATTGTCTAACACAAAGTAACATTAAAAGTCATTCGTGTCTGAAATTTCTAGTTGCAGCTAGAAATTAAAGAACTAGATAGTACAAAGAAGTTGGCATCCTTTTGGCTACCATACCTGAAGGTAATGTAGCTTTACTGATAGTGCAATCTATAATAAAGTTTCTATAAAAAATACTTAAGAATAAACATCACATCTGAGACCTATGAGATCTGTGATTATGGTTCTATAATCTTAGACATCAATATTTTATAGATAATTTTCTTTTACAGCTTTCTTTCAAGAAAACTTGAGAAAACAAGTAGTTATTTTGTTTTAAGCACTGTGGTTAGAAGAGCCTAGACTTCTCTAGTGCCTCTCATATAAGCTCCTAGATATGCACTTAGTGCTGCACAGGGAATGCAGAGTTATTCTGCTATGACAGAAAACTTAACTGCTATTGCACATCCTATCCAGAATTCCCAAAGATAGTAAAGTCTCTTTTTCAAACTTAGAAATCCTACAGCTTTTGCTGTGTTCTGTTTCAGTTCCCCTCCTCCTCTCTTTTAATTGCTTAGAGAGATGAGCAAAACTGGCCCAGAACGCATCCTGCGGTGGTGTTTCAGAGTGCTTCTCTCTGTTCTTAGTCATGTAGCCAAATTGATTTTACCAATTAGACCTACTTTTACATATAGCCTCCAAATTTATGATTCAATTTGACTTTATTTGGCTCCTGTTCTTAAAAGGATCATAAATTTGCCATTAATCTTTGATTATATTCCATCTGCTCTCAAGGTGACTTCTATTGCTTCAGTATGTACTGTGGAGCTACCTGCCAAACAATCTTTCTGCTGGAAGGCTGTGTTTCTTCCAGAAATAGTTGTATCAGGGTATTTCATTCTTTTTTCATAAGCTGATTATCAACAGCACTGGATCATAACATTCAATTAATTTGCAGCATTATATTTCTGCTTCAGAAAGCGCCTTTAACTTCCCATTTTCTTTCAGGCTGACTTGGCCCGGTATCCACCATTACTGAAGAAACCGTAAGTATTCCCCAGTGTAGTAACTGAACCTTGGCTTCTAGTTAGGGTAAGATAAGAGCATGTACATTGCATAGCACATTTGAAATCATAGGCAATGCTTCTGGCACAGGAAAATCACATATTTCTGGAGCTGAAAGAATATTCTGGGAAAAGTCACTAGAAACTTGCCCTGCCCTTGTTCTCTTTCTTAGACAGTATTGTGTTGGCCAGCATCATTAACAGGAAACAAGATGAGACAGACTGTGGGTTTAAGCTGGCATAGACATTCTCCTGGCTTTGTGTTAGCTACTCCACACTAACTGCCACTGTGTGTGCTGATTTGTACACCTCAGAGAGCTCACTGAGGTGTGAGTGAGACCCTCGGTGAGACCCTCTTCCTGCAGCTGTAATCCAACCCCTAACCTCAGCAGCAGCATTGCACTGAGGGAAACAACACAGTATCAACAATGGAGGAAAAAGCACTGACACTGAGGGGGAATAGTTTCTGATTTACTTATAGAGAACAACTGAAATTTCGGTGATTTGTAAACAGATCCTTCACACCTGATTGTCCAGATGTCCAGAAGGAGATGGGTGACAAGTGGTGTCCCTCAGGGGTCTGTGCTGGGACCAATGCTATTTAATATCTTCATCAATGATACAACAGTGGGATCGAGTGCACCCTCGGCGAGTGAGTAGATGACAAACCAGCCAACTGGTGCAGTCAACATGCCAGAGGGATGGTGCATCATCCAGAGGGACCTGGACAAGCTGCAGAAGCAGGCCTGTGTGAAACTCGTGAGGTTCAACAAGTCCAAGTGCAAGGTCCTGCACCTGGTTCAGGGCAATCCTTGTTATCAATATAAGCTGGGGGATGATGTGATAGAGAGTAGCCCTGTGGAAAAGGGCTTGAGAGTACTGGTGGACGAGAAGCTGGGCATGAGCCAACAATGTGTGCTCACAGCCCAGAAGGCAAATCACATCCTGGGGTACATCAAAAGAAATGTGGCTAGCAGATTCAGAGAGGTGTTTCTGCCTGTCTACTCTGCTCTTTTGAGACCTCACCCAGAGTACTGTGTCCAGCTCTGGAGCCCTCAACAGAAGAAAGACATGGGCTTGTTGGAGCAGGTCCAGAGGAGGGCCACAAAAAAGATCAAAGGGCTGGAGCACCTCTGCTCTGAGGACAGGCTGAGAGAGATGGGGTTGTTCAGCCTGAGAGAAGGCTCCAGGGAGACCGTGCAGCAGACTTCCAGTACCTGAAGGGATCTGTACCTGAAGAGGGCCTGTTTACAGGGGCATGTAGTGATAGGACGAGGGGCAATGGTTTTAAAATAGAGCAGGGTAGATTTAGACTAGATATCAGGAAGATGTTCTTCGCTATTAGGGTGGTGAAACGCTGGAACATAGAATGTCATAGAATCATAGAATGTCTAACGTTAAAGGGACCTTAGAGATCATCTAATCCAACCTCCCTGTCATAGAATCGTAGAATCGTATCAGCTGGAAGAGACCTAGAAGATCATCAAGTCCAGACTTTGTCTCAGCCCTATAAACCTACTAAACGATTGCCCCCCAGCGGAACATCCACCCGTCTCTTAAAAACTTCCAGGAACAGTGATTCAGCCACCTCCCTGGGCAGGCTGTTCCAATGGCTGACAACCCTTTCAGTCAAGAAATTCTTCCTAATATCTAATCTGAACTTCCCCTGATGCTATTTACATCCATTTCCCCTCATCCTATTACTCTCCACTAGGGAGAATAGTCCAGCCTCTGCCTCTCTACAGCCTCACTTCAGGTAGTTGCAGAGAGCGATGAGGTCTCCCCTCAATCTCCTCTTCTCTAGGCCTAATCAAGCTTTAGTCCGCTTTCTAGGGCACTATTTATGTCTTCATGAAATAAATTCACTGGCTTTGAGCCCCCCTCTGTACCCTCTCCAGCACCTCGATGTCCCTCTTGTAGTGAGGGGCCCAAAACTGGAAACAGTACTCAAGGTCAGGCCTCACCAAAGCTGAGTACAGGAGAATGATCACCTCCCCAGTCCTGCTGACAGCACCATTCCTGATACAGGCCAGGATGCTGCTGGCCTCCTTGGCCACCTGGGCACACTGCTGGCTCATGTTCAGTTGCTCAACACCCCCAGGTCCCTCTCTGCCTGGCAGCTCTCCAGCCACTCCTCCCCAAGCCTGTAGCACTGCTGGGCATTGTTGTGGCTGAAATGCAGGACCTGGCATTTGGCCTTATTGAATTTCATGGAGTTGGCCTTGGCCAGTGATCCAGCCTATCCAGATACCTCTGGAGATTCTCTCTGCCCTCAAGCAGATCAATACTTCCACCCAGCTTGGTGTTGTCATGGGCAGGGATGCCCTTACCTGGACCAGGTTGCTCAAGTCCTCATCCAACCTGGCCTTGAACATCTCCGGGGAGGGGGCATCCACAACCTCTCTGAGCAATCTATTCCAGAGTCTTGCCACCCTCGTATTGAAGAATTTCTTCCTAAAATCCAATCTAAACATATCATCTTTCAATTCAAAACCATTTCCACTTGTCCTGTCACTGGACACTCTTTTAAAAAGTCCCTCACCAGCCTTCCTGTAGGTTCCCTTTAGGTATTAGAAAGCAGTTCCAAAGTGCCCCCAGAGTCTTCTGTTCTCCAGGCTGACCAATCCCAGCTTTCTCAGCCTATCTTCATAGCAGAGGTGCTTCAGCCCCTGGATCATCTTTGTGACCCTTCTCTGGGCTCATTCCAACACATCCACATCCCTCTTGTGGTGGGGACACCAGAACTGGATGCAGTATTCAAGGTGGGGTCTCACAAGAGTAGAGGGGGAGAATCATGTCTCTTGATCTGCTGGCCACACTCCTCTTGATGCATCCCAGGACACGGTTGGCCTTCTAGGCTGCATGAGCGCACTGCTGGCTCATGTTGAAGTTCTCATTTATCAACACCCCAAGTCCTTCTCTTCAGGGCTACTCTCAACCCACTCTGTGCCCAGTTTATATTTGTGCCTGGGATTGGCCCAGCTTGGGTGCAGAACCTTGCACTTGGACTTGCTGAACCTCATGCAGTTTGCACTGGCCCATTTCTCAAGCTTGTCAAGGTCCCTTTGGATGGCATCCCTTCCCTCAAGTGAGTCCACCGCACCACACAGCTTGAGGCTGTCGGCAAACTTGCTGAGGATGTACTCAATGCCATTGTCCATGTTGCTGACAAAGATGTTGAACAGCACTGGACCCAGAACAGACCCCTGAGGAACTCCACTTGTCACCGGTCTCCATATGAACATCAAGTTGTTGACCACAACTCTTTGAGTGCGACCTTCTAGCCAGTTCCTTATCCACTGTGTGGTCCATCCATAAAGTCTATGTCTCTCCATCTTAGAGACAAGGATGTCATGTGGGAGGGACAGCGTCAAACGCCTTGCACAAGTCCAGGTAGATGATGTCGGTTACTCTTCCCATGTCACCCACTGCTGCAGCTTTGTCAATAGAAGGCCAGCAAATTAGTCAGGCACGATT
>NW_009734469.1:9593-27275 GCF_000703405.1 Apaloderma vittatum | reverse complement strand
AAAAAAATAAAAAAAATAAAATAAAACCAATCAGAACTAGATTTGATTCCCCTATCAATGGAGGCTTAAAACAGAGGAGAAATGGGGACTGTTCTGAATACTTTTTATGTGCTTGCAGTTGCCAGGGAAACCATTCCCCTGGCATCCCAGTGCTGAGCATGTCTTGCACTTCTAGCATTTCGGTACTCGGAACATTAAGACTGTATCACGCTATCATGGTGTGGAGAAACTATTAGGAAATGAGGACAAACACTGCTTAAAATAATAGACCCTACTTCTAAAAATGAAATGTTTAATGAGATCAGATTTAAAATGTTCTGCATGTTTATATTTTCTTAGGATTCAGCTTTATATGAAAATAGATTAAGGTGGAAGGATGGACCCTGGTTCATGCAGAATGTGTACAGAGGCTCCTGGTATTTAGCAGTTATTTTCTCCACTGTTACACAAAATTAGCTGTAGGTTATGTAGCAGACAAAGGAGACTATGAATAGCTGTGATTTCCTGTATCATGCCATAATAATTGTGATGATGTTTTTATGTGTGGCTAAACATATTAGGACAAATTTATCCCTGATGTGACTCTATTGATTTTGCTGGATCATCCAGGCACAAATTTGCCATGGTGTTTCATGCTCAGACCTTTGATCCCCTTATGTATGAAGCAGAAAGCAAATAAAGTTTTCCAGGGGAACTCTGACATATGATCAAATATCAAATGAAAAAAACATATTCTGAATTCACACAGGCTGGAACTAATTTTTGCATTGTGTCTTAAGCAACAGTAGTAACATCAGTTTAAAGAAAATAAAATTGCAAACCCATTAGTAAATGTTTTAGGCACATTCAAATATAATTGTTCAATAGTCATTTATTACCCTAGCTATCATCTACTTTATGGCCAAAAGTGGAGAAATTTCCTTCCACACTATCCCACCCATCACTCCATCCAAACCCTCACTCATTAGGATAATTTCAATTGGAGTATCAGAAGGCGCTAACAAGAATACAAGCAATGGAGCAGTTCTAGTTAATTAATACAGAATCTCTCTCCTACATATTCAAACCCATCTTTTTTTCATGAGTCCTGGGAAACACTAAGGTCTGCCAAGTACCACCAAAAAGAGGAATGCTGTTCTTACCTCTCTGTCAGCTGATCACCATCTGCTGCTAAGAGATAGGGTCTCTATTGGAATATAATTGTCATTTTCCAGGCTGGAACTCAAAAGTTTCAAAGAAACACTTTCATGAAAGCCTTTTCATCCATGTATACTAAGTATGAGCATACTCTTTAAAATAAGATGAGAATGAGTAATAAGAAGAAGAGATGAAAGTGTGTGGCAGTTTAGACACCTTACATTGAGTATAAATTAAGAGTTCCTGGGTACTTCAGCTAGAACCACAAATGTATTCAGATTGCTTTGTAGCAGTGTAAAATTATTTTAGGAAAAAAGTTGAGATGGGCAATAAGCTAATAAGAGAATATACTGCCTAATTTTAAATATTTTCATATCATGACTATTCACAGGTTTATAGAAAATGAACATTGCATTTCCAGTTTCCTGGATATAGAGAAGTTTATTTTACAATATACCTAAAGAAATTACATTCTCATTCTTCTTACTTCAATATGCTGGATTATATGGAAAGGCTTCATAAGTTTATTATGAAAAATATTCTTCTCTTTTTAAAGAATGAGGAATAACCTGGGAAGTTGTAGGACTTTTGTTCACTGTCTTTATCATTACATTGCTGGGCATCTTGTAGAAACATATGAAGACTTGGAGGCATTAAATCATTGATTAGTAATTACAAGAATACTCTTTGACAATTAGATTTTTTTGACTAAAGTGTATGTCCTCAGAGGAGATAATGCTGATCCTCATCCTATAGCTGTTCAGAAAACTCCACATTCACACATCATCTATGGGATTTTCCCCATCATGTCTGTGACGCAAATGCACAAATAAGTGGTGGAATTCAGAGAAAGGACAAACTGTCTTTGATCTGGACTTTTATGCACAGACTTGTTTTCTCTAGTACTAAGGGCTTCTCTTTCTTTTTCTCTGCTGTGCTATCCACATGTTATGTGGCCTTACATTTGTTTAAAGCTAGGCTTTGAACTCCTTAAACAAAGGATTCTACTGTTTTTGGTTGGGATTCCTCATAGCTTATGCTAGGCTCTAAACTGAGACATCTAAATTAGGAGTTAAGAGCTTTCTATTTCTCCTCAGTAATTACAGAGGGATCTAGACTTTCTTCAAGATAATTCCTTTCCTAGGTGGTCTGATTGTGTCTGATAAAGTGCCAATTAATTTCCATTGACCATAAATGCATCCCAAGATCACAGAATCATAAAGTCATAGAATGGTTTGGATTGGAAGAGACCTTTAAATATCATTTAGTCCAATTCCCCTGCAGTAAGCAGGGACACCTTCCACTACGTCAGGTTGCTCAGAGCCTTGTCCAGCCTGGCTTTGAATGTTTCCAGGAATGGAGCTTTTACCATCTCTGTGAGCAACCTGTTCAGTGTTTTACCACCCTGAATGTAAAAAAAAAATTAAAAATCTCCTATGTCCCTAGACTGAACCTACCTTCTTCTAGTTCAGAATCATTGCCCCTTGTTTTATCACAACAGGCTCTGCCCAAAGGATTGTCTGGATCTTTCTTATAGGCACCCTTTAAATATTGAAAGGCTGCCATAAGGTCTCCTTGATCTTCTTCAAGATGAAAAACCTCAACTCTTTCAGCATTTCTTCTTAAGAGATATGTGTCTTCAACTCGGCTGACTCAATTTCAGCACCTAAAGAAGTGAATTGGATCTCTCTTTTTACTCTGTTATGGACCTGAAGAATTATAAAATATTTTCTGTGTAGTTTCAAGAGAAAGTACTACCTATGATTGGACTTTTCATGTCTTCTGGTGCCAGATGAATTTAGGAGCCCATACTGTTGTTAATTACTGTTAATTGTTATTAATTCATCATGCACATGATTATTTAAATGAACATCCCAAGTAGTAACTGAAATGAGAAATGAGGAGGTGAAATGTCCTGCTCCAATCCAATTTGCAGGTCAAGAGAGCCTGGTATCTTGGTCTCTTTACTAGTGCTTCAGTTTCCTCAATGTCTTAGTTCCTTGCTAGGGCCAAGAAACAAAGATCCATGTCTATTGAAGAAGTTCATAAATATTTTGGGAGCATAGATGCTTCTCCTAGCCAGCCTGAAAAAAATACTAATTTTTTTTTTTTTCTATATCCACAGTTACTACTCAATTTCAGATTTAAAGCTGCCATTTTCCCTGGTCAATTGTTTTTCAGAAAATTAAAAATATCTAAAAAAATAGTTCTCCAATTGCATGTGTACAAAACTCAAATAACTCTTTTTCAACATCTGTTTCACAATGGATTTTTTTCTTAAATGGAATTATTACAAATATTACTTCAGCTACTAATTTACCTTTATCTGGTAAATTCTCTTAACCTTTTTTGGGAATTAGACTTACTCAAGGCCAGTGAAAACCATACAGTCTTAAAGAGGGATACTTATTTCAGTCACCATTCTCTAATAGTAATTTTCTGTCATAATTAAAGAGAACAATCTGCAACTTTTCTTTTTACACTTTTCCATTTTTATCTCAGAGTATTTGAGAAGCTGATCTTGGACTCCCTAGGTATTGCTTGTAGATAATGTACACAAATAAAGATTGACCCTGTGTTAGAGCTTTTAAAAGAATAGATAAAGGATGTGAGAAAGTGAGACTTATTGTAGAGCTGGGGAATTGAAACACAGAGGAATCCCACGAAGACAGATATACAAGCTTCACTTGGGGCACATGAATAATGGAATCACTAACTTTGTCCAAATAATAGCAGGGGGCACAGGGAGGTATCTCCAACTGAGTACAGCTCTGAGGAGAACAATTTTTTATTGAGGTGAGCATAATTAGGAGTGAATAAATGAATAATTGAACTGAATGTCTAGAAAGAACCCCTAACAATGCTTGCTCTGTGGGGACACAGAATATTTTCCACAGGGGACTGACAGAAGATCTGATACTTGAAATATTCAAAACCGGACTGGATGAAGAATTGAAAAGTTTACAGTATGTCCCGGAAAGACATGCTTTGTAAGTGCCTTTAATGTAAGTTTTATCTTCTCTTCATTTCAGAATACTGTGATTTATTACATGCAAACATTCAAATCTGTGTTTGGATTACAATTGCTGCTTAAAAGTCTGGTTTCTCATCAATATATGGAAATTTATAGACCTGACTTCAAATAAAATTACTATATGTTGCCTCTGCAAATCCCCTCTATGTGATATGAAACTAAACCACCTAGAATAAGTAAATAAGTAAGTAAATAAGTGAATAAGTGCATAAATAATTAGATAACTAACTAAACAGATGAATTGATAAATAGATAAGTGAAATTATTTGCCTAATAGATCCAAGGATCTCCTCTGGCACACATATCAATTTTAAAGCTTCATATAATTTACTTGATAAAAAAAATAACAGCTCCTTTGGTGCTGTTAAGGCCTGTAGGAGAAATAATTATACAGGTATTCATACTTACTTAAGGAAAAGTGCATATTATTTAACTAATCCTTTGTTGCTCATCTACGAGAATGGATGATGAATGCCCAAGGCTGAGTTTTGTTCTTTGATATGAATTGGCAGAACCTGTTAAACAAAGAGAAATTATGCACATACATCCAAAGTCAGAAGCATTTAAATAAGATTTTGAGTGATAAAACAAGCTACATCTCATGGCCTGAGGAGCATATTTCTAGCTAAGTGGAGTTTTCAGAGCTGCAGCTTGGGATTGAGTT
This sequence comes from Apaloderma vittatum, assembly GCF_000703405.1. NCBI lineage: Eukaryota > Metazoa > Chordata > Aves > Trogoniformes > Trogonidae > Apaloderma > Apaloderma vittatum. The sequence continues at coordinate 22,440 of NW_009734469.1, read as the reverse complement.
GTCTACAGCTACCTTAAGTCTTTTTTTTAAGGGCCATGTTTTTCATGATTTTGGATTGCCACTGTTACAACCCATTGAAATACATTCTTCTGGTTCAGATGCTTGTTAGTTTAAATTTGCTGAAGATCAGAGTCCTAAGCCAACACCCTGAGTTTATGCCCTAACCATGGAAGATTCCATAAAATAAAATTCTTCTAACCTCATATGCTCCCTGAAGCTGGGTATCATGGTTGCTGGAAACAGTCCTTGCTGGAGTTTCACTTCACCCGAGGCCAGGAACCACTGCTGAATGCCACAGTCTTACCCAGCTCACTGCAAATAAAAAGCTACAGTAATGGGCTGTAAGTCATATACTTTCCTTTTAATAACAGGATGGTTTTTTTTCTTGAGATCCCTTTTGACAAGTGACATTCTCTGGCATGTAGATGACTTTCTTAGGGATCATAAAGAGAGGCACAGCTGAAAAATATCAGGAATTAACTCTGGTTAATACAAGCAATTTAAAGTTAAGCAAATGGATACATGGATGACCTCATTTTGAAAAAAAATTGATCCTCTAAAAAGTTAAGCTGTTTGACCTGGTGTCACTCTACATCCATACAGCGGTCTTCATGCAAAGTTTGAATCAGCTGAAATTTGAAATATTTCAATTTTTCTTTTATTATTACTATTTATCTTTACCTTCCCATGTGGACAGGCTCTCTAAATAGTCTTCTTTTAAGTAGCAATAAAAACAGTCCTTCTTCAAGACTGATGACATGTCATTTCTTATATGAGTGTTACATAGAATCATAGAATGGCCTAGGCTGGAAGGGACCTTAGAGCACATTTTAATCCAACCTTCCTATCACCAGGGACACCACTTGTTGACTAGATCAGGTAACACATGGAGACCAAACGGGAATCGAACCCGTGACCTAGGCGTTATTAGCGCCACACTCAACTGACTGAGCTAACTGGCCCCTTGTTATGATAGCACAAAATTGAGGCGACAAAAGACAATCACATTACTAAAGTATTATTCTGGCGCTCAATAATATCATCTATGGCAGCTGTTTTCCTTTGTTGGTATTCATTTTTCTGAGGCATTAGTTACCTTCTTTCTGCCCTGCCTTAGTGTTTTAGACTAAGGATGGGGCTCCATCATTTGTCCTGCTGCCTGTTACAATATCTCCAACTTTAGCTGGGAGATTTTAGGGTTTTATTGCCATAAAAATAATACTTTAGATGAGTGCCAGAGAGATTTTAAAGCTCTATTTCTATTAGGAGAAATGCAGGAGCCTCTCTGGGCACTCTCAGATGCCTGTGGAGGTCAGTAGGACAGAACGTGGCAAGCAGGTCCGTTTTCCTTCTCATCTGCTCGGAAGAAAACCTCAGATTCACACTTGGTGGCACTGTTTGGCAGAAAATCTGGAGAAAGCCCACAAGCAGCATCCGTGATCCAAATGGGGATCAGGGTTCATGTTGATGAAGATGAAAGAATCAGTTTGAATTTGAGCGTCATCCCTGCGTGTGATAATCAAAGCTTCGTCAAACTCGGCAGAAGTAATTTAAATGGCCATTAAAAAAAAAAGAGAGAAGCTTTTGAGTCAGCCGCCACTGCCAGAATATATTCTTGCTTCGTGCAACTTTCCTCTCTGGCTCGTCAGAGCACATAACCAAACAAAAGTGGGGGAGGTTTGCTAAGCCTCTGCTGCTGCTGTAGCTGTTGCTGCCACCAAGCAGGGCCTGTGATACCACTTTCTCGTTGCTATCGCTGTTTGCCATGTTTATCTTACACAGAACAGAGCCATCAGTGCATTACAGTGAGCAAGGTTCTTGTAAAAGAGATTGTAGATAATCAGGTGTCACTGGCGGTAGCGCTGTCAAGCGATTATATGTACGTGTGTGCCCTTATGTGTGTGTACGAAGTGTAAAGAGTAGCTAGAAAAAGTACAACATAGATTTTTTTTCTTCATGTCAGGGTTTTCTCATAATGCATTTTGCCTAAGCCAGTTATAATGGTGAAGTTTTACCAAATAATAATAATGTAAGATAAGATTTGGATATCCTCCGTGGTAGAATAAAGCCAAATTAAGGCTCTGCTTTACACTATGGAATGACCACCTTCACCATGTCAAGATCTGGCTCTCAGTAATGTCCATAATGTATACCTAAGGCTTTGGCTTTACTTTATGTCCACCTCTAACACCATAGATTGTTGGTATCTATTGCCACCTTATCTGCCTAATAGCTCTCTGCTTACCAGGGTATAGCTGTGAACTCTGGCACCAGGGCAACGCTTCCTCACTTTCAGCAGTCTTGGACCGTTTAGCGTAATAAGTTATTTGTTACTGTATTTAGAGGAAGCAGCCTGCAATGACTATAGGGTTACTTTTATCCTCACTTTAGCTCTCTATTTATAAGCATTCAGGCTTTCAGCCTGCCAGTAGGGCTGCTTATAAACTCACATGTATAGGAAATATTTCAAATTGAGATGAAGTAATTTCACTATACCCTAAAATACCATGGAACTAGCACAGAGGTTTCTAGTCCCAGAAGATGGATAGATGTGATGTGTTCTCAGAGTTACCACTCCAGTTTTTTCACCTCAGAACAGATTTTGAGGCAAAACTAAAACACTGGAAATGTACATGGTGATAAGCTGGAAGAATAGATCTACTCAGCCAATATGTTTTGTTTCAGTAACTTAAGATGTGATTGACTGTGGTTCTGCCTTATAATTTTTCATTTCTTAACACAGTAAACCACAATTTTCAAATGGAAAAGTCATTCTGCCACTTCAATAACATTGTACAGATGTATAATCTAACATTCTGTGATTCTGTGTGATTCTGTGAACAATATGTAACATACATATTCTATAAGTCCCTAAAGGTGCAGCTCTCCAAAACTCCTCTTTGTTCTCTGTGTTAAGTAATGCCGTCCAGTTTTCCAGGCTGCAGGCTGATCAGTAACAACAAGGATAGGGAAATTCTTTCTGGAGGTGAATGGACCAAGCTCTCTTGCATCATGCCCGCATTTACAGAGAAATTCCCAGCTCATCCTTGCCTAGGTGCAAACAGCCAAGCAGCTTGCATTTCTCTACCCAGATCAAGAGTGAGATTAATCCCTGATGGCATTGCAGGCACAGAAGAATCCAGTTGGCAAAGCCATCAGGTCTAAAACTAGGAAAAATGTCTGGAGAAACACCAGCATATTTATCAGTTTTGTCCAAAGCCACCTGTGAAAAATAAAGCATTTATGAGAGTTTGATGGTTAACTCACAAATTTTTTGTAGGACAGTAATAGCTCTGCTCTGCATGCTGAAAGCATGTCCTTAAAAAGAAAAATAAATGGCCACAGGATCAGACATCTGAGCAATTTCGTGGTTTAAGAATCCACTGTGTGACAAGGGATCTGAAGTAAATGTCTGATTGCTTAATCTTAGTTTATGCAAAATATGAGGTAATTTTGCATAGCTTAATGCATCACCAAAGATGATTAAGACAAATCGCACTGCCTCATACTTGCCAAGCGCACGCAGAGACAGTTACTGAAAAACATGTTCTGTGTGTATCCAGTTTAGTCATGTTTAGATAGCTTATACTTAATAAGCTTTGAGGATCTCTAAGAAACATAGTTATGAGGGTATCTGGGCATTGAGAGATGAAGATAACTTCTTTAAAAGCACATTCTTGAAGGGACAAATCACCACTTGAATTTCCTTGACCAGACGACAACCAGGTAACTGGTGAGGGAATTCTTGGACACAGATCGACATTCTTGAGTACTAGGCATAGACCATCGTGGGTTTCTTCTGAGAAGACAATGTGGGGATATTCAGTGCATAGCAAAACAATAGTAATAGTATTTGTTCTTGTGGAACCAGGCAGACATTCGAAGTAAGGGAAAAACAGCAAGGGACTCGGATAACTATACTTTGATAGACTCAAACTGCATACATTTCCATTTAAAAAGTGTTAGTCCTAAATCTTAGAATCTCTGAAGATCCAGAAAGAAAAGAAAAGGTCTCAAAATTATTCAGAGAGCCTAAGTTATGTGGGTTCCAAAAAAATTTTAATAAGAGCCTTTTTTGAGAATTATTCTGAGAAATAACCATGTTAAATAACAGCACAGGATTGCAGATTAAAATTCAGTAAATATTAATTAGAATAAATGCAATTATACATACATCTGTGAACAGAGAGGGAAATGAGCAAGACAAAGTCAATTAAATGTAAATGCAAATTTAATTGAAATTCTAGATAGTAGAGATATTTTTGCAAGCTACTGAGGGAATCCTGAGCACTTTCAATTCCTGATTGACATCTCTTGCCCAACCAATGCAAACTAATGGATGTTTTTGTGTGTGAAAAAGTAGTTTTGTATGCTCTGAACCTTCTACTGGTAGCAGTGTCCTTTCTTGATGCTATAATTCTCCCACAGAAGGTCAACAGCATCTGTGAAAGGTATTAAATATTAGGTTTCTACTTCAGAATAAGCACATACAGATATTTTCTTGGATTTTCTTATTATGCTTGAAATTCAGTCTAACGTTTTATTGAACTGATCTGAAACATAAACAAAATAATTCCAGATATAAAAATAACATTTTCAAGCTTGATAAAGCTGTGTTTATTGTTTTCAATGTCAAAAAATACTGTATTAAAAAAGTTTTTAATTTTATGGAGAAGGTACTATGTGGGGAGAAAAATAAACCTTTCCCATAAACAAAATCCCAGTGTTCTCTTTCACATAGAATGCTGCCTTAAGAAAAAACAAACCCTCAACTAAAAAATACCGCAAATAGAACAAGATTAATATTCTAAAGACAGTAAACCCCCACAAGATAAAAGACAATAAGCATTATAGCCACAGTCACATTATTTTTCCCCACACCTGTAAAAAAAACTCCACAAAATTGACATTTGGGTTTGAAAATGTTTGGGATTTAGCAAATGCCTGATATTGGTATCACAGTTTCCTCACATATTGCAATATTAATAAGTAATGCGGAGGACAGTGAAACTTTTTAGCGGATTTCAACATATTGTGGAGGTACGGCTGCCTAACAACAGATGGAATTCAACTGGGATACGTGTAAGGTTATCCTTGTAGACATAAGTACTCTAAACTTCTCATATGTTTCTCAAGCTGCAGGATTCTCTGAGGATCTAAAACATTTGGAAACTCGTGGAATGTTTGACTAAGATATCTGTTCATTATTTGGCAGCCACAAGAAAAGCAAATACAATTTGTGGTTACATGAAAACAAAAAAGGGATAGAAAGAGTTTATCATGCTACTGTGCTGGGAATAGTCCCCTTCATCTGGAACAGTTGTCATTCCAGGTTGTTTTGTTCCCATGGCAGTAACTGAGTCTACCTGCATAACCATGGGTGAGAAAGACCATCCAACAGTGAAGAATAAGGACTTTTTTTTTCAAGTAAACAAGAACGCAATACTGCAAAACCGAGGGAATATTCTGAAGAATTCAAGGCTAAGTGAAGATTCTGTGTCAAGGAGATCTTGTTTGTTCACTCTGCTCTTTTAAGCTCTTGCCCTGAAGTTATAATAACAGAGCAAAGTGCCAACGCATGAAATTAGGATTGAATAATGTGAAACAGCAACAGAAAACTTAAGCTACCTGGTGGAATTTCCTGCTTCAGGAAGCCTTCTTGTCAAACTTTATGAGAAGACTTTTTAAAAGAAAGATGGAACAATCTTTTGGCAATATTAGGGAGCATTAGTAAGTGCAGACAAAATGACAATGCACAATGCCTGGCTTCAAAACACACCTGAGAAATTCGTAGCAAAGTCGCACGGAGAGTACAATCCCCAGGGTCCCTATGTGACCAGCGGAGAGTTGTCCAGGTCGTGACTGACAGGAACCCAACTAAAGTGTACTGATTAGGTCCCCTGGGCATTCTGCTCCCTGGTCCCATTAACTATAAAAGAAGCCTTATCAAATGTGCCTTGTGTTTTAAGGACTGAGTTTCAGTCAAAAGGCAGGTACTGTGAGTACACTGATCTGTGTACAGTGCATAACAGATGTGGTTGAATTAACTCATCAGCTAAAAGAATGCAAATATACTAACAAGTGCAAAGAAAACTGGGCTCACGGTGCTTTGGAGTTGAGTTTTTTTTCTCCAGACTCTCAAGACAAAATGAAGTGCTGGAAGTGCTGCTCAGAGAAGGCAAATCCAACAGTCATATGCTTCTTGAATTAGATAAATGTTTCTTTTTATTTTAGTAAGGAGATTTATAGTAGTGTCTCATAATGAATATGAGAATTTTATCTTTCTTTAACCGTAGAAGCCAATTAGATTACTGTAATATCAAGGAATACTTTAATATAATGTAAGCCTACTGGAGCAAGAATGTGAATGACAAGCTTGTTGTTTATGACAAGCTTGCTTGTGAAAAAGAAACACTGAAACAACATGTCGAGTTTTCTATCTTGTTCTTTGTTCACATAACTCATCCACCTCAAACAAAATACAGCTAAAATTATCCTTTCACTGTTCAATGAGATATGTCCTTAGAAGTGGAATAGAGGAGGATCGTATGTTTATATGTTAATCAGAATTATATGTTAATCAGGAAACAATTTAAATTAAAATGTTATACTGAGATCTATTTTGTCTGTCATTGAAGTAGATGACAAACTCTCGTTTAGTTCAATAGGAACAGAGCTGGGAAGGACAGCCACAGACTGTTATGATAGATCAGTCCAACTGATCTTTCTAATTAAGCCTGGCTGCAAGGTCACAACTATATTTTTTCCCCTTTTCACACTCTTTTCTCATGATTCTGGCATGAAAAATAATAATTTCCTTAACTCACACTTGGTATTAAATAGCCTCTGCCTCAAGTTAGCTTTAGATTAACACTGTAGGAACCAATAGTAATTTTGCAAGCAATAGGAGTAATACAGTCTGATTTCTCAGTCCTTCATCTCATCCCTGTTTAATATGGGTGTCTAAAGCATCTTTCTCATACTAAAAAGAACACCACATACCTCTATAATGTGTAAGTCTACGATGTACGTACCTATACATACAAAACCAACTTCAGGTAGCCTATATATTCAATGAACTGATAGAATAAGTAATGTCATGAGTTACAATCTATTTTATCCCATAGGGAGCACATGCGTTACCTGAATCCTGTTGTAAATGTTTATCCTTCTACATTTGAATTCCCTCCCTGGTGTGCAGTGGGATGAGTCTTGTATCCAGACTTTAGCTCTACCATGACACTTCAAGTAATGGAGTTGTTTATGCAGGTGTCTATTATCAAACCAAGGTTCATATGGCTGAAACTTAAGCATAACATATAACATATGACATACGACAGCCATCAGCCACAGTGACTGAGTCCATTTCTTAGTGAACTTCCTCTTGTATTTAGAAATGTTCTAGTCTTACTCTTTTATTGAAAACAGTTGGTAAGAACAGAAACATACCAAAGGGCAGTTAAACAAGTTATGAACAGCTCCATTGCAGGACCTGTGGACAAAACACTAGAACAAGATTCAAGTGCCTTGATTAACATTCCTATTTTTGCCATGGATTTCTTGCGGGACATGGGAAAAAGGGTGAATCATTAATCGTTTGAAGGCCCATTTTATCAATATGTAAAATACAGACTACACTTCCTCCTTTCTCCCTCATCATGCACATTTAGTTTAGTACTTCTCATAAGCAGAAACCATTTCTTCTTGTGTTGCTAAACATCCTGCTCTGAGAGCATCTCTAAACACCAGGCTAACACTATTACAGGTATATAGCAAACTTCAGACTTTTTTTCAGGGAGTTGAATTGCCATCCACAGTTTCAGTCTTCCCTTCTTCCATGTCCGTGGGACAGAAAATGTATCCTGACATGAAGTTTCTCTGTAGCTTCGGTTTAATTAAGTTGTTCGAAAATAAAGTTGTTTTTATAGTACAGTGGGAAACAGAAACTGAACTTCATTACAGCAGTCTTTGACCTGATGTGTAGGTGAAAACTATTAAGTCAGGGTTTTTTCACTATAAGAGTTACAAGTTGAAAGGAGAGCTCTGCTGTGAAAATACACTTGGGTGGGCTGCCAAAACTTACCCTTTAATTGCACTGTCAGTCTAGTAAAACAGCATTAAAAGAAGGAGAGGTAAGTTTAGGTCCATAGAGCATTTGGTTTGTTCCGATATTTCGGTTGATTTCTAGTTACTGCAGAAACATTTACAAACTGCTACAGATCTCTGAATGCTGGTTTGCTTCCATTTGCACTTTAAAAGGCTGCTATGTGAACAGGTAACAGCTTTCCAAACTGGAAATGAGTGTGAACTATTCTAGACGTTCACAGGGAGTGTAATTTTTTCTTCCTATCCATCAAGTTTGCTAGTGTCAGTACATCACGTTGTTTATCATTCATCTGTAAAATTATATTAAAGTAGCATGAGGAGTTGAGATGTAAAACTGTGAAATCCAGGAAATTCACAAGTGCTGTGATTTCTTCCTTGACTCAACCTCATCAGTTGGTGTTCCTTCGGGATACAAAGTTTTGCTGAGAGACTGCAAAGAGGATACATCTCTACTTACAGTGTATTTTGTGGTATGAAAACAAGAAGTATTGAGGGAAAAGATTAAGCTTAGAGCTGAAAGATTCTGAGAAATGTATTACCATCAGCTTTCTCAGAAAACAAAGCGTTGGATAAAGATGGTCAAGTCAGAAGGAAAGGGCTGAATACAGGCTGACCGTGGATGTGGCTGAGTCACCATCCATGGAGGTGATTAAAAGATGTGTAGGTGTGGTGTTCAGTGACATGCTGTAGTGGTAGACCTGGCATTACTAGGTTAACAGTTGGACTCAATGATCTTAAAAGTCTTTTCCAACCTAGACTTTTCTATGAATCTGTGATTCTTTGAGAGTGACATAGACCACTCTTACAAATCCTCACAATTATTTTATGCTGTCAGCCTCCCAAATGAACTTACTCATTCCTGGTGAACAGTTAGCTTGAGATCTGAATGTTGCTGATGTTTCTGCCTATTCAGGAACTGCTGGGACTCTTTCACTTCATGGATCTATAGTTTCCACATATTGGACTAAGTATGGCTAGCACTAACAGATCCGTTAGATTTCCCTTAATGCCTATAATGGTATAATTAATATTCTGATTCCAATTTACCTCTTGGATGAAGGTGATCAGTGTAGCAAAGGGAAAGACAAGTTTTTTCCCTCTTAACTTCAACATTCTTAGAAGAATTTGTCCTTGCTTGTGTTACATTGTGGAGATATCACAAAGCAACACCCGAAGTGCTTTCTTTTTATCCAGTACCCTGCAAGAGGGCACCCTGTTCTTAGCACAACCTCATTCCTCATCCAGTGTCTGCAGATTCTTCCCGCAAACGGCAGCTTTGCTCTGTTCTGGAGGGCAGTGGGTACACAGCCAGTGAGAGGAACGGAGACAAGGGAAACACGAAGGTCAGTCATGCGTTGTTGAGTGAAGGTAGTGCAAGGTGAAGGGGAAGTCGGGGAGCAGGAGGAGGGGTCACATAATCAGGCCAGAACTATGCAAAGTCATGCAGGGCAAGGCATAACACTGTTTTCATGAACAGTATTATAGCACAATGTCCAATCAGAGCGGTGTCTAATTGTTTTGAATTACAGTACTGCTGCAGTACAGATATATCTCACCTAGCTTACCCTCTCTCTGTTTCAACCCATCTCTTTTTAGGCAGGAATACTCTCACTACTTATATGTTATTATAGACTCTCGTCCACTGTAGTTCTCACTTGGTTTAGTCTAGGTGGAATGATGGAATCTAGATGTTTAATAGCATTATTAAAAACACAGCAGTACTATGTACAAACACATAGTGAAACTGTTTTTTTAACCTTTCGCAGAGAACATGATAGTAGACCTTTGAGATAAGCAGTCAGATTTTCCTCAGGGATAGCTCCTAAACCCTTCAAGATGAAAATAATAATAGCAAAATGATGTGGTATAGACTGGCCATTGTTAACGTTGGCATAAAAAGTGAATAAAACTCAGGAGACAAATCTGAGTATTTGAGAAAGTGTCTGATCAACAAAAGGTCATAACATGAATCAGATGCTGTTGGAAGATATTCTGGTCATTTTCTTACATATGAGAGACTAGAGGTTAAGTCAACAGTAATGTAGGGATCTGCAGTACACTTGCTTACAAAGGCGTTGCATGCCCTTATGTGAGGGCCTGAATCTGGCCCTTGATTTTGAAAAATTGTCTTGAAGCTAAGTAAGCTTCCAAATCAGTAACACATTTTCAGATCACCATGGCTCCTACAAGAGAACAAGTTCATTTGCCCCTGGAGGTGAGAATGTAGGAAGCAAATTAAGGCAATCTTTTGCCATTATGCTGGTATGTACATGTCGATTAATTGTTGGTACCAGCAGGGCTTTACTATGAGGATGCTCTCAGCAGGGCTGCAGTTCTAACCTATGGCTGTTGCTATAGGGAAAAAAAAGCTGTCATAAAGGGGGTGCAATCACACAAAAGGGGAAACGGTCCTCGATGCAGCTTAAATTAATGCTAATTAAAATAAGGAATAGGTTGCAGGAGGGAGATGGCAGTGTTAATCTGCATAATATAAGGCAGGGGACTGGAAACGCTCCACTAGGATCTGCGCCTGTATAGCGCAGTTTGTTTACAACAAACAAAATCTTCTCAGCTACTGTTACTGTAGCCATGGCAACAGTATTGAGGTTACATCTATCAACAAAGAGAGCAAAACAAAGATAAGGCTGGTGTTTAATAAAGATGAGCCATGATAATTATATGCCAGGCAAGAGAGGACTGCAAAACAAATCGCCTGTACCCCCGATGTACGTGACATTGCCTCTGCAGGGGTAGAAACTAGATAAACTTGTGACACCTTTGTCCCTAAAAGGTGGACAAAAGGCATTTAATAGATTCCCACTCCCTTTAAAAATTGCACAGTGACGCAAATTCCTTGCTCACTTACTTATTTCACATATAGGTCGTGATGGCTTGGGTACAACAGTGACATCTGAGGTTGTGTCAGAGAGCATAAGAGAAGAAAAGATTGCTGAGGCTCACAGTCATGATATAACCAAGTGGAAGAAATAATATATTAAGAAGAACTAGCAATTATAGCACTCAAAGCATACGCTAAATGCTACTCAACTTTATCTCTGTATCTATTCACCCTTCCCTTCATTTTCTCATGTATTTTGCTATTAGCACTAATGTCCATGCGGTCCTTTGTGAAGAGGTCATGTGTGACTCAGATTCCTGGGAATGAAGTCAGTCTGCCTTCAGGATAAGAGGCTGAACAGTCCTCAGGTGCCACTCCCACATGACATAGCTAGAGACATGGAGAAGAAGCTGTTCTCCAGAAATGGAAGTGAGAGTGGGAGATGGAAGGATGTATGATGGGTGACCAAAGAAGTCTTTGTTCCATCTAATCACAGCTGACACATTGATAGTCCCTTTCTAATCTGAACAAAAGACTCAGGGGATAACTCTGAAGCTAAATTTTAGGAATATATTATTACAAAACATTTATTAGACCATGCAACTGGTGAAAAAATTGTAATTTGTATCATTTGACCAAAAAAAGAATGGAATTCTTTCAAACAGAGGTGTTCGAGGGAATTCTCTAGTTATATATGCCAGAAGTTGGGTCTCTCATTTGATCACCTGGCCTTCAGGAAACTGTGAGGAAGGGCAAGGTCTCTATTAGTACGAGATCATGTCTGACAATCCCAGGAAGATGTTCAAGATATTATAGGGTATCCAAAGTGTAATATAACTACAGCAACTATCACCTTGCTTTAGAAGTTACAGCAAGGTGATCATTTAAGACAGATTGTTCAAGATTACTTGCCTTTAAAGATCACGAGTTTAAAAAGACCAAGAGTTTAACATAACTTGCCTTTTTTGCCTCTAAAAGTTAAGAACTCAGTCTAAGAAGTTAGTTGTCTAGACTGCCTCATTAGTAGCTACAGAGAGACTGTAACTCCCAAAAAATGATTCATCACATCTAAAGATAGATGTCTAGGATGAGTCACTCTCAAAGTTTTCTGCTGAACAGAGAGAAAGACTAAATGACTAACTTAGAGCTAGTGATATCTCCTAGGTGGATAAGCCTCAGTGAGACAAATGTAAAGTTTACTCATACCTTCTTGTAATGACTCTTTAATTTTATTTAGTAATGAATTTACTTTTGAAACTACATACAGTTGTCATATGGGAATTTTTTCACAATTTTCTATTGTTTTTTTTTTTTAAACTACTAGCAAGAATTAACTATATCATCAAATAAAGTAAAGCAAGGAATATTTCTCTGATCTTCGAGACAAGTGACACAGTTTGCCTGAACCCATACAAAGCATTTTTCTTTTCTTTTGACATAGGCACTTTACAGAATCATTGTGGTCCTTAGATATAATTCTGATTTCGTATGGCTTTTCTAAGTTTAAAGTGCTTGAAAATGTGAGACTCAATTACAGATGATGAGAGAGTTGTTACCTAGCATGAAACTTAAAGGTCTTATTGCTTGCTTTTTCACAGAATCATGGAATGTTAGGGGTTGGAAGGGACCTGTCAGGTTCATCTAGTCTAATCTTCCTGCCAGAGCAGATTCACCTAGAGTAGGTCACACAGGAACGTGTCCAGGTGAGTTTCGAATGTCTCCAGTGAAGGAGAAAGCACAGCCTCTCTGGGCAGCCTCTCCCAGAGTTCTGTCACTCCAAAAAGTAAAAAAACTTTTCCTAATGTTTTTGTGGAACCTCCTATGCTGCAGCTTGCACTCGTTGCCTCTTATCCTGTCATTGGACATCACTGAGAAGAGCCTGGCTCCATCCTCCTGACACTC
>NW_009734469.1:0-9390 GCF_000703405.1 Apaloderma vittatum | reverse complement strand
AGGGCAGAGTAGAGGGGCAGGAGGACCTCTCTCGACCTACCAGCTACTCCCCTTCTAACCCACCCCAGGATGCCATTGGCCTTCTTGGCCACGAGGGCACATTGCTGGCTCATGGTCATCCTACTACCCACCAGCACCCCCAGGTTCCTTTCCCCTACACTGCTCCCCAACAGGTCAGTCCCCAACCTATACTGGCACATGGGGTTGTTCTTTCCCAAATGCAAGACTCTACACTTGCCCTTGTTATATTTCATTTTTCCCATCCAACTCTTCACCCTGTCCAGGTCTCTCTGAATGGCAGCACAGCCTTCTGGTGTGTCAGCCACTACTCCCAGTTTTGTGTCATCAGCAAACTCTCTAATCCCTCATCCAGGTTGCTGATGAATACAGTGAATAGTACTGCTTCCAGTATCAATTCCTGAGCAACTCCATTAGATACAGGGCTCCTAATAGACTCTGTCCCATTGACTACAACTCTCTGACTTCTTCCCTTCAATCAGTTAGTGACCCACCTCACTACTCAGTCATCCAGACCACACTGCCTCAGATTACCTATGAGGATACTGCGGGAGACTATGCCAAATGTTTTACTGAAATCTGGCTAAACCATGTCCACTGCATGGCCGTCATCTACCCACCTGGTTATGTCCTCATAAAAGCCTATTAGGCTGGTCAAACGATTTCCCCTTGGAAACACCAGGTTAACTTCTCCTAACTCTTATCCTTGATATACCTAGAGACAGCACCAAGGATAAGTTGTTCCATCACCTTTCTGGGGATGGAGGTGAGGCTGACCGGTCTGTAACTACCCAGGTCTTCCTTCTTGCCCTTTTTGAAGACTGGAGTGACATTCGCTTACCTCCAGTTCTCAGGCACCTCTTCTATTCCTCATGACTTACCAAAGATGATGAAGAGTGGCCTAGCAATGACTTAGGACATAGAACACAGAACATAGAATGGCCTAGGCTGGAAGAGACCTTAGAGATCATCTAGTCCGACCTCCCTGTTGTGGGCAGGGACACCATCTCTTGACTAGACCAGGCAACACATGGGGCCTTCCTCTAGTACCCTCAGCACCCACGAGTGTATACCATCAGGGCCCAGGGATTTATGGATGTTCATGTTGCCTAACTGATCTCTAACCCAGTCCTCCTCAATTAGGGCAAACTCCTCCTTTATTCTGACTTCCTTTGGGGCCTAAGAGCTCTGGGGCTCCTGAGGACGGACTCCAGCAGTACAGACAGAGGTAAAGAAGGCATTCAGTAACTCTGCCTTCTCTGGAACTTCTTTCTCCAGGGCTCATTCACCAGAGGGCCTACATTGTCTCTAGTGTTAATTTTATCGGCAATGTACTTGAAGAAGCCCTTTCTGCTGTCCTTGACCTCCCTTGCAAGGTTTAACTCCAAGGAGGCCTTAGCTTTCCTAATTGGGTCCCTACATCCTCTGACAACAGTCTTGTATTCCACCCAAGTGGCCAGACCCTCCTTCCACGATCTATAGACTCTTTTTTTCTACCTGAGTTTGCCCAACAGTTCTCTGGTTAACCGTGCAGGTCTCCTGGCTCTCTTTCCTTATTTCCTACCCTTTGGGATGCACCGATCTTGAGCTTGGAACAAATGGTCCTTGAATACTGACAGACTATCTTGGGCCCCTTTACCTTCTGATATGATTTCCCCCAACAATTGATTGAAAAGGCCAAAGTTGGCCCTTCTCAGAAGTCCAGGGTTGCGATCCTGCTTCGTATTCTGTTCCTACTGCACAAGATCCTGAACTCCATTATTTCATGGTTGCTGCAGCCAAGGCTTCCCTCAACCTTCGTCTCTTCAACCAGCCCCTCCCTGGTAGTGAGTACAATATCCATCAGCACTCCTCTCCTAGTCGGCTCATCCACCATTTACACCAAGAAGTTCTCACTGACACACTGGAGGGATCTCCTGGGCTGTGGATGGATGGCTGTGCAGGCCTTCCAGCAAATATCTGGGTAGTTAAAATCTCCCATGAGAACCAGGGCCCGGGATTGAGAAAGCTGCCTTTAGAGGACCTCATCAACCTCCTCATCCTGATCGGGTGGCCTCTAATAGACACACACCACAGTACCACCCACGCTAGCCTGCTCCTTAATTCTTATGCTCAAACTCTCAACTGGTGTAGGATGAAGACATTCAGGAGTTTCTCAGAGTATAAATTGGTTTTAGAACTGTTGGAGTGTATAGAAATGAGTGTCAAATATGTCTATGTCTCAACTATATTACCCAGTGGAAATGATCCTCCAATATTTTTTCCCATAAATTATGACTCAAATAGTGTTAGGTGGTATGCCCAAAAAACCTCTTAGCATATCTTCAAAGAATATAAATAAATGATGCAGAATTTCAGCATAAACATTGTCAAAGCAGCTATTAACTTCAATGACATAGCAATTTTTTCTCTACTTGGAGTTTTCTGTAGGCTTCACTGAAGCTGGAAGAAGGTAAGTGCACTAGAACTATGCACATGCACCTATAGATGTGTGCCTAAGGATGAAAAATATGTATGATAATGTATTTTTGTGGTGTAGCTATCTGACAGAAAATGGATGTAGAAGTAAATCTCAGTAAAGAACAGCTAATAAGAAAATGGAAAAATCCTCTGAGCATTAAGAAAACATTTTCAAATTACATGAAGACACGTAGTGTCTGTGGAGGTTGTTAGACAAATGAAATGCCTTTACCTTTCAAATTTGTCTTAAAAAAATCCCAAATTTTCCATCTGAAAGTAGTCAATATAAAACACTTTCAGTGGCTTCAGGTATAATTATCCTCCTCTTTGAGAAATGCATCCAAAGTACAATTGCAAACCACCACTAGTAAATCCTCATTTGGGCAGGTGAAGAACTGTGGAATGATTCCTGCACTTCTTCCTGCTGGGTGTGTGAAATACCCTGAGTCTCCAACGTACAGGTCCACCAAAATGGCACCATAATGTGACAGAAAATACCAGTTACAGAATTCATTTTGTCCTGGGCACTGATGGTTTCCCAGTGGAAACACTTATTTTCCTCCATTACCTGGACAGAAGCCTATGTACAGATTTTAGGAGCGTTGTTTCATTTGGCCCATAGAATCGAAGCCTTCTCTATGTGTCTGTTTAGCAAAACAAGTCTTGCACAACATTATATAAAAAACTTTGTTTCACTTTTTTTTTCACCTATTCTTTCAGCAAAAATGAAGTCAACTCAGAGTATATTTATTTATGGCATATTTTATTGCGAAATGATCATTGCTAGGGCTGTATGATGGTCATGAATTTCCCACTGACTGCTTCATGACAACTTATATCTAGCACTTTCCATTGGACAATTCAAACACGTGTCCAAGCTGGAACAGTTCGTGGCTGATTACCTTCTTTTTCATGAACCAAGAATTCTCAGCTATCTCAGAAAATGTTGTTAAATATTTTGTATTCTTGTCTAATCATCATATGAGGGACATATCTTTCCTCCACATATTTCGCTTTCACTGGTCTTTAAAGCAGAGATATTTTTGAAAACTTAGGCAGCAAAATGTTCCTTCAATACATATATTCCTTAAGATAATTTTGTACTATATGATGTCTTCATGAAAGAACCTTGGTCCCTAAAAGCCAGTACAACTCATTTGCAGAAGTGAGTGTGAATTGAAACAAGAAACAAACAAAAAAACCCCGTAGTTTTGCTGAGACTAAGAAGATACATGTAGCTTAGATAACTGTTCCTGAATCTGAAACAATTGATTTACTTGCTGACATTGCTACAGACGTCCTACCTTGGAAAAATCAACCTATCCCTGTATGCCAAAACTACACTAAAGTATGTTCTTCCATTCAGGTTTACTTTGCCTATTTTTTTCTTATATGTTGCAGGCTTGTATGTGGAGAAATCTTGTTATTAACTCTGCCTACCAAACATAATACTGTATACCATAAATTCAGTGAGAGCTTTAACGAATGCCATGTGAGCTTATGGTTTGCTACACAGGTAGATGTGGTTTCTTTGGACTGGATCCCAGCTGAAACCCTGCATGTTCTCTGTGTCACTGTAGGATGCTTATAACCCTGTGGCATGAATCAATACTTCATAAAGTCTTTAAATGTGTTAACAAGATGAGGGTCTGGATCTTGGAAAGGACAGAGAAAAGCACCTCTGCAGCTGCTGTCTGGCCCTGGAGGTGCTGTTGGTGAGGTGGCAACAGAGGGGATGTTGGTGCAGGCTACTGCTCTACAACTGCTGCCATAGCTGTCTCCTGCAATTGGGTTGCACTTTCATGTCTTGCACGGGGTGAGGACAAGGGGTGAGGACAGCGGTACGGCTTGCCCTAATTTTAAGAGGCTATATATTACCTCTAGTGTTCAGATCACAGAATCATAGAATCACAGAATCATGAAATCACAGAATCATAGAAAAGCAATAGAAGTGACCTTAAAGACCATCTAGTTGCAACCCTTCTGCAGTGAGCAGGCACACCTCCCACTAGGCCAGATTGCTCAAAGGCTCATTCAGCCTGGCCTTGGACGCTTCCAGGGATGAGACATTCACAACTTTTCTGAGTAACCCACTCCAATGTTTCACCACCCTATAGTAAGCAACTTCTTCCTGAGGCGTAATCTAAATCTACCCTTCTCTAGCTTAAAACCATTGCCCCCTGTCATACTACCACATGCCCTTCTAAAAAGTTCCCCTCCAGCTTTCCTTTAGCCACCCTTCAAGTAATGGAAGGACATGATAAGGTCTCTCAGGAACTTTCTCTTCTCCTGGTTAAACAGTCTCAAAACTTTCAGCCTGTTGCCATAAGAGAAGTCCTCCAGCCCTCTGATCATCATTGTATCCCTCCTCTGGACTCAATCCAACAAGTCTATGTCCTTCTTTTGTTGGGGGCTCCAGAGCTGGACACAGGGCTCCAGCTGGAGTCTCACAAGAGCAATTTAGAGGGGCAGAATCACCTCCCTTGATCTGCAGGCCACGCCGCTTCTGATGCAGCCCAGGCTTATTGGGCTGCCAGCACACATTGCTCACTCATATTAAGTGCTTCACCAATCAGCACTCCCAGGTCCTTCTCTGCAGAGCTACTCTCAATCCACTTGTCACCCAGCCCGTATTTGTGGTTGGGACTGCCCCAAACCAGGTGCAGGACCTTGCACTTGGCCTTGTTAAACATCATAAGTTTGGAACAGGACTATCTCTCCAGCCTATCCAGGTCCCTGCAGATGGCATCTCTTCCCTCCAATGTGTCAACCACTCCACACAGCCCGGTGTCATTGGTAAACTTGCTGAGGCTGTACTCAATCCTACTGTCCATGTCGCTGACAAAGATGCTAAACAGCACACCGGTCGGTACTGATCCCTGAGGGACTCCACTTGTTACAGGTCTCTGTTCCGACATTGAGCCATTGACCGCAGCTGCTCTTCCTCTTTCCACTGATGCTGTAACCCTGTCCTAAAAAGTCACCAAATTTGTCAGGTAGGATTTGCCCTTAATGAAGATGCGCTGGTTGCTATCCCACCACCTCCTTATTTTCCACATACTCTAGTAGAGCCTTCAGGAAGACATGCTCAGTGATCTTTCCCGGCACTGAGGTGAGACTGACCGACCTATAGTTCAGTGGGTCTTCCTTATCTCCCTTTTTGAAAATGGGGGTTATGGTTCATCTTTTCCAGTCAGTAGGAACTTCACCAGACAAACAAGCCTTTTCAAATATGATGGAAAGCATCTTTGCAAGTTCGCCCGCTAGTTTCCTGGGGACCTGTGGATGGATCTCTTCAGGTCCCACGGACTTGTGCAAATTCATGTTCTCGAACCTGGTCTTCTCTTACAGTGAGTGGATCTTCATTCTCCCAGTCCCTGTCTTGCCTCCTGCAACCTGGATGGTGTGGTTAGAGCTCTTGCCAGCGAAGACTGTCGAAAAAGTCATGGAGTACCTCAGCCTTCTCCATATCTTGTGTGACCAGACTCTATTTCCTTCCAGAGAATATCCAAGTTTTTCTTATTCTTCATTTATGTCACTAACATACTTTAAAATCCTTTTTTTTGTTGTCTTTGATGTCTCTGTACAGATTTAATTCTATATGGGCTTTGGCTTTCCTAACCTGATCCCTGAGGCTCAGACAACTTCTTCATATTCTTCCCAGGTTACCTGCCCCTGTTTCCAGCGTTTGTAGGCTTGCTTTTTGCAACTAATAGTGTCCAGGAGCTCTCTGTTCATCCATGCAGGCCTCCTGGTCTTCTTGTCCACCTTCTTTGTCAGGATATATTGTTCCTGGGCTTGGATAAGGTGATCCTTCATTACAAACCAGCTTTGTTGGATCCTTCTTCCCTCCCACAATACCCAAATAAGCAGGGCCTTGAAGAATTCAGTGTCTACTTTCCTGATGTACTTTCCTGATACTTTCTTTCACATTGCCTATCAGTCTCTCCTCTTTGGTGAGAAAAATGTTTATGTATATTCTACATTTAGTCAACATTTGTATAGGCTATGTTTTAACCTGTGTATAGAAGGAGATGAGTAGCGTGCCCATATCTGAAAAATAAATTCACGCGTGTAGTTAAATTTAAATTTATTTACAGGATGTAAGCTCCTCCTAATTTAAAGGTTCAGTATCGGTTGAGACAAAGATCAAGCTCATGCACTAGCCCTTGACAAAAGAATGATAATCCAGATTATCATACACTCACCTCAATCAAGCCGGGGGTTCCCTTTCTCATCTTGATTGTTCTCACTAAGGTACCATAAAAAGGGGGGATTCCCATTCTCCCTTTTATCCTTGCCAGGGGGTACCTTTACTAGGTGGGAGTTCCCTTTCTCACCTGGTTGACCTTGCCTAGGGATCCCCTAGACCAAGGGGGAGATTTTATGATCTCTTCAGGCCACTGCCATGAGGTAACTCCAACATGGCCGCTGCAAAGCCCCCTGTTAAAATCTAGTCAGTGATGACTGTGGTCAATCATAGCCGTCTCGGCTTCTCATTGGCTGCTGGCCAACCGAGTCCCGATCAGCTCAAGTTTCATAGACAAGTCTGGACTAGCCCAGGTAGGCAGATTCCCTGGAATCTGCCTAGCAACAGCTTAGCTGGGGGGAGGAAATACCTGCCACAACCTGTGGCACTAATTATACCAGCTGTAAAGGTAGTTTAGGCAAACAACCCATGACAGTATGGACACGCAGATTGATGATGACCAATCTAAGGGCAGGCTGAGCCCTACCCACCATGCCTGGGGAATGCTTGAGTCAAAATGAAAATAATTTCAGAGACTTATCAGACTCTGATGCAGTTCTTGACTGGCTGGATATATGGGTGGGATTAGGTGATGAAGGAAAATGTGACACTGCCGTTGCTCTGCTCCATTATTGTGGTGATCCTCTTAAACCAGTGTGTTGAGGTTCAAGCTGATTGACTGGCAGGGAAAGACAAAAGAACCACCAGGAATGAGAAGGAAAACCCAGAAGGAGAAGTAAGTAGAGCCTCATGGGGTTGAGGTTTTTAATGGTGAAACATAAATAACAATAATAATGAAAAAAAAAAAAAAGGAATAACAGCAACAGCAATAATGTTTACCCAGATAGGGTGTAAAGCGAGTAATGCGCGGTGCGGGTGCCTCACCCCTCGGAACCGAACAAGGCAGCGTGTGTGTGCTGAGCTTTACAGAGATAGAGATGAAGAGAGAGTGATCCCCGCTTGGACAGCTCCTCCTACATACATCGTGCATGAAGTTATGATGGTATCGAATATCCCCGACTAGTTCTGTTCAGCTATCCGAGCTGTGCCTCCCTCCTAGCTTCTAGCAAGAAATTAACCCCATCCTAACTCAACCCAGTACACAGTGTTTCAGCAGTGTATTGGCCCAGAAGTGGCCTAAATCTCCTACGAGATATACTGATGATAATAAAAATTGTTTTGTTTATATGAATTAGAATATATTTTAGGTTCTTTTTGAGGCTGCAGATCTTTAGAGACCATGAGGTCAGGACTCAGATTTGCACACCTTCCTGAATCAAACTGACAAATCAAAAGATGAGGGATAGTGAAAATCTAGAAAACTGCTGAAGTCTTTTTCAATCTGTGGCTACCTCTTGCCCTTCTGGTAGCCCCTAGCTCGCCTCATTGGTGCTTGGATTCAGAGAGACACTTCAAACTGCCTTACCAGATGGTCAGAAAAAGAATAAATCTCTAAATGGGTAATGGAAAATTTAGGCTGAAACTAAGAGTAAGTGAGATCTGTTAGACTGTAGACTGATCTCTAGAGAGAAATGCTGGAAATTGTTGCATGAGTCATTTCAAACTGGACTGTAAAAAGTACTGGAAAATATACCTCAGGGAGTAATCTTGTATTGGATGAGGGATAATGTAAGTGATTTACACTAACAGGTCTTTTCCATCTTTAATTTTGATGAATCTATGATCCCTTGCAAAACAGACTTATTTCCTCAGTTTAATATACCACAGTCTGTAAGAGAGTATGATAGAAGTGTTAGGGGATGTGATCTCTCATACAGCCCAGTAAATGCCAGAAATCAAGCTGCCAGCATACAGTACCTTTTTGTCATCGTCACTAATCCATGCACTAAGACAGACTAAGAATTTGGGATGATGGGTTGGTTCAACGGGGGTCTTTTCCTTTTTTTCTTCCTTAAGGGAAAGTACAGGCCACCTGACCAGCGCAAACCCTCTTCAATAAATAGGAAAAAGTCATTCGTGCTGCTTCCATTTCATGATATCTCACTTCTAATTTCTCTGGTCTGTTTGCTGATATGATGTTGTCTGCACTGTCTGCAAGAACCTCAAAAGGTCCTTTGACCCATTGTTTTTGACTTGAGTGCACATCTTTTCTACCCCCTTCATAAAATTTGGGAATCACCATCTGTGGGTTTTATGGGTTTTCTTTTATTTTTTTTTAAAAAAAAGAGAAAACACCAACAAACAAATCAGGCTAAATCACTGGAGAGCTGCATTATTCTAAACAATTTATGAGACAGTCTGCCTCACTGTATTTCCCTGTAGAAGGGATTGGGCTGATTTTATAAATGATTTATTACTGTTTTCTTCTGTAGGCACCAATAGACTAGACAGAAAAATCAAAGTAAATTGAATGCAAAGTAATGAGTTTTCTTCCTTTAGAGTGGAACAACACACACACACAACCATAGGCATACACTAAATATTGTTAAAATTTGAAAGTAACTATTTGGTTTATGGATTAGAGACCATAAAAATATCAACATAAAAATATGTGATGGACTATCATTAACTGTATATATAAAAAGTGGCAAGCAAGGAAAAACTCACAGCTGCCTGTGGAGAGAAACTGAATTGTTTACTCAGTGGCTCAAGAGCTGATTCGGGCCAGATGACCTTTCTTTTTCTTTTTCTTTTTCTTTTTC
>NW_009734468.1:41739-60030 GCF_000703405.1 Apaloderma vittatum | reverse complement strand
CTGACATTCTGTGATTCTCTGTGATTCTGTGACATATGCAATTGCCTTCAGGAAGGGGTGCAGCCAGAAGGGAATAATAAGCCTAGTGAATTACCCTTGTGCACTGCACATAGCAAGTTTTGGACCTCAGCAGAGAAGGGGAGAAGAAATGGCTCTCCCTGGTCACCGGCATGGACCTGCTCCTCACTGCTATATCTGGGCCAAGTGTTGCAGACTAAATCACACCCCTAAAGAGTCATATATGAGGGGATTGATTTCTCTGGTCTCCTCTGTTTCTTGCTTTGATGAGTATTAGACATTTGAAAGATCCAGTAACAGTATAGCAGGAAATAGCTAAGTTAAGCAGAGATTCCTTTTCTCTCATCATACTTGGATATTTCCTTGCAGAGCAGCCACCAGCCCAGGCCAGGAAGTGCAATTCCAACCTCACACATCATTGCACCACACATTTTCTGAAACAGCAAGTAAACCCAGTCCATCCCAATAAGCAGAAGGGCTGTCACACCACTAAATGCACACATTTGCTGAGAGTGGGGATTTAATGTAGCTCATCTCGCAGATGCGGGGATCAAGGGTGAAAGAGGATGTATTTTCAAATCAGGCTGGCTCTAGGACTCTGGCTGACTCGTTTTGTGAAGTTATTCTGTGGGGTTCTTTTTGCTGGAGAACCCCTTTAACAAATGTACTCATAACTTTGGACTGACAGTAAAGTCCTTCTTGAGCGTGATGGGTGTATACTTGGTCCCTGACTCAATACTTTGGACCCAGTTCTGTCCTTGGGATCAAACATGTAACATTGGACTAAATGTCTCTGCCTGAAAGGCCAAAATTAACATGTAACCTAAATAAATTGCACAGATATGTGGCCTTTATTTTTTAACTAAGAAACAAAACAAACAAAAAAACCCAACTGAAACAGAGAGAAATGCTAGGGCAGCAGGGTTATTTGCAAACACTCACGTGCAGGGCTGGAGTAACTTTCCTGAAATCTACAGGCTCGTTGCCGCTTTGCCTTGGCACAAAAAATGTACTAATTCAGCTTGGTCTTTTAATGATGCCATGATTTTGTATGTAGCAGGTAACAATCTACAAGAATACTCTTTGGACACCATAGCCAGCAGCAGGACATCTGTCACATTAATGAAGATGTCAAGCTTTGGGGCCATCTAGCAACCATAAATCCCTATGAGCTTTGCTCTAGACATCCTCTAGCACACTGGGAGCAGAAAATTTACTTCTCTTTTGTTTCAAAACTAAACTCTCATATGACTGATTTTTCAGCTGTGACCAAACTTTTTCTTCTGAGGAGGTTTTGGATGTGGTAGTTTGATTTTGTGTCTATGTGCTAGTGAGCTTGCTTCTCTTCTGATGTAAATCGTCAGTACAAGTCAGGAATAGCTGCAGCGGGGGAAGAATCAGTCTGAGCAAAAGAGGAGACATTTTGGGTCTGATATGTTGAGAACAGAAAGAACAGCTGAGGCTTATAGGGATTTGTTCTGGCTTGTGAATGGGATTTAGGCAAGGTCATACCCTACTTATCCACGGAAACCAGAGAGACAAACGCTGATGTGGGAGTCACTGCTATTTGTCTTGAAGGACTGTGCACGTGTCGAGAGCTGAATTTAGCCTGGGTTTCCCCTCCCACCCTTTCAGTAATACTTGCTCTTTACATTTTGATGTATAACATTGGTGAAATAGTAAAGAACATGCATCCTTCAGCTTCCATTTTCTGCTCCCCTCTCCTCTTGCTCACCTTGTAAAAGGGGAAGGTCTTTGTGGGGACAACCACAGACGTTGTTATTAAAAGATGTGAGCAAATAAGGTAGAGGAGGTGTTTTGAAAACAACTCTGTTTCTCCTTTTCCCCCGCCGCTGTCAAAGCAGCATGGTTCTCTGCAATGTCTTTTCTACTGAAATTTGAAAGGATGGTGCTTTTACCAAATATCCGCACTAGAAAATTCAGTTATATGTGTTATATAACTTTTTCCAGTTCCTAGTTATTAGCATTGTTCTTCTGTCTTATTTATACACCAGAATCAGACCCCATAGAAAATAAAATAAAGGTTTCAGTGAGTTTTGGTTCAGAATCGGTTGTACTTAGGCAAAGCTGTAGACCATCATCATATCCTCCGCTTATTCATCCCCCTCTGCAGTAACTCATTTGGGCCTCAATGCAGAAAAAGACTCACAAGCTGATCTTTGAATGTTCTCAGCTGCTGGCTAAGGTGAGACGCCACGACTGGGAGCTATCCTCTTTTTTCTCAGAAATGTGTTAGACAGACATCTCCACCTGAACAACCTGCCTGGTCTCTGTCGGCTGTGGGGAGAAAGAGACATTCGAGGTCACCAGGCATTTGACCCATTTTAGTCAGCTATGTACAAATAATAGAAGTTGAAACCCCAGCAGGTTTCTTTCTTTCTGACATTTATGAAGGGAGCCTGGGGTGAATAGTCCATATGCAGATGTGTACGGAGAAAGTAGTAGAGTGAATTTCTGAAGTTAGGTGTCAGGATTCCCAGCTATATATTAGTTTGTTTGGGCAAAGGGAGGAGGGAAGGGGACATCAAGTGTGTCAAAATCAGTAGATAGACCTGTATATCTGTGGGAGAAGTTGCCATCGATTGGTTTCTGGGGACTGTGGTCCCTTGTGGGCTGAGGATTCTGGTAATAGAAACATCACCAGCTACAGCCCCATGTGCTCATGGACTTCTCTTGCTCATCACACAAAGGGAGGCCATGGTGGTGGCTGAGGAGCGAGCAGAGGACAGTGGTATCATAGACAAGGAGGGTGTGGTGTTAAGTGAATGAGTTTTGGACTGCAGTACTGATGTTAGCCACTGAATTCAATCCTTCCAGTGAATGCCAGATGTGCTTGCTGAAGTCCTAGTAGCCACCAATATGTGTCTTCATGGTACAGCTTTCGTTTGCACAGCCCATTTGTCTCTGCAGTTCTATTTTAGACAGCAGCTGCGTTATCACTTCTAAAAAATGGACTTTCTTCCTTTTGGGAGTGGTGAGGAAGGGGTGGTAACTGGTTACAACATTTATCATCTTTAGAGCAAGGCATCGCCTTGATTTCTTTGATCAATCCTTTTCAGATCATAGTAAAAGGGACCTTATTTATCTAAAATAATCACTTACTTGCAAATGCTGCTGTGGCTGTAACTCATACCATCGTAAAGAGGTGACAGAGCTTTTGAGCTAGTCCTTGTTTGGGGTTCTGTGAGGGCACCAGGTCTACCTGCACTATTGCACCTGGGTATCTGAGTGTGTAGCTGAGCTTTTCTCTGGCCAGTGCTGTGTGCAAAGAGGTCAACACATCTTCCTGGTGCTCTGCATGTGGGTGAACCCTGCCTGGTTCCTGAGGACTGTGACCCACAGTAATCCTCAGGTAGCTAGTGAAGGATGGACTCAACATTCCTTTGCTTTTTGCGAGGCTCTGTGCTGCCTCCTGAGCTCAGGGGACAGCAAGAGCCAGGGCTAGCTAGTAGGGAAAACAGTGTGAGTTTAGGGGAGAAGGAAGGCAGATATCGTCTGCATGATCACGACTTAACTCTTCACACAATGTGAAGACAAACACATGAAAATTTGCTTAACAAGACAGAAGGTGGTGTGGAAAAAAAAAATCAAGCCAAAACAACAACAAAAAATCCCCCAAACCTTATTCTTAGCACTTAGAACTGAAATGAATTTTTTCTGTGTTTTGTGTTTCATTCTTCCACCCACTGTATGTCCTACATCCACCCCGTCAGGGCGATTACTAAGGACAGAAACACAGAAAGAAACTTGTGGGCAAATGACCTCTCAGAGAGTTCGTGTGAGCTAAATGCTCCATGGAGTGGGAAGATATGAAGAGACAGAGAGGGACAGTCTCTCCGGAACCCACCTGAGGCTTGGATGCTGAGAACAGGAAACAAGTAATAAGTAGGAAGAGGGATTTCAGCCTAGCTGGAGACAGAAGCTTCCTTATTTAAATAGAATTGCAGTTTTAAATTGAGCTCTTGTCTGACTGAGGAAGAGGGAATGATATGTCAGAGTTTATTTAAGGAGAGGGCACAGGTATGGCATCTGCAGAAGGGAACCCTGAGATTGACAGAAAGAAACAAAAAAACACAGCCTCATTGAGGGTCATTTTGGTGAAGCCATGGCAGCAAAGGCTAATGAAGAAGAGAATGAAGGCAGAAACTGCAGTTCTGCCAGCTTCTGCTGTGCAAAGGAAGTATTTCTGGTTTTAAGGTATATAGCAGGATAAACACGAAGCTGCAAGGATGTGGAGAGGGCTGAATTATCTGAAATACCTGTGCTGGTCTTCATTGTAGAGTATGAGCTGGGCTAGGTGCTCACAGGGGTAGAAGCTCTTGCAGTCTTACTGGGAGGACTGCAGGGCAAGGAAAAGGCAGATTAAGGTTGTGGACCAGAGTTGAGCTCATGCTGTTGTGTGCCTAAAATTGCCTAAAATGAAATTATCTGGCAATCAGGCATCTTTTTGCAGTTTCTGTGTGCTGAGCCTGATAGGAAATGACCAGTGCTGCAGAAGAATGGAGAGAAAGCACTGATTTTTAAAAAATAGTGCAAGTTCCAGAGAAACACACGACAATCCTAGATCAAAATTAGTTCCCTAAAACAGATCTTCCAAGACCTTTGTGTCACATAGAACTAAGGTGCAGAGGCCCAGTGTGGACTCCAGTTACAGTCTTAAGCTCCTTTACGACAAATTCTTCCACGTTTTTGAGGAGTTTGTGGTAATACCAGATACACAAAAAGTTATGTACCTGACAGATGGCTAGACAGATATACCAAGGGTGGTGTAGACATGGTCTTCCAGGAGGCCAAGAGATGAGCAAAATGTTCTTTTCCAGCCCAACATTTACATGATTCTGGGTCCAAGTACCTTTAGCAGATTTCCACATTAATTAAAGACATGAAATACCTCTACTGCTAAAGGAGGTTAACCATAGGCATGAAATTATGCCTGCAGAATGAAGGATGCTCTTATGTCCCATTATGATCCTGCCTCTCTCCTTGGCACTTTTTCTTTTTTTTTGTGGAAAAGAAAGTAAAAATGAAGTGCAGATGCTGGCACTAGCAGGAAGTTCAGTGCCTTAACGACCATCCGGATACAAGGTGGTGAAGTATTTGAAGCAAACTCCACCTGTGTCATTTAAAAAAAAGAGAAAGCCAACAACAAAACAAAAAAAAGTCTGTGAACAAATGTGAAAATCTCACAGAAATACAGGAACTGCTGGGCTAACGAACAAGAGGCTAACGGAAAGGAGATATTGTATCTACATCTCAGTTCAAGATATTTTTATTTCCCTCATTACACTGAAAAGCTCTTTGAAAACATTTTCATACAGTGTTTGAAAATCAGGCGCTGTCGCTTCAAGTTTGTCCTGTGCTTGTTAGAAGACAACTAAAACCTGAGAAGAGAAGCTAGTATTAAAACCTATAAATAAGCACAATGGGGATAATTATTTTGAAAACATTTCTTTTGAGTTTGTGTGGCCCAAGTGTTGCAGAAATGGAGTGATACAAGAAATTAAATTAACGAGACGGTCTCCAGGAAAATAAGAAAGCAAAAGTGTTGTTTATAATAATGTGGGCTCCCGAAAATACACAACAAAGAAAAGACTCACAAAGGGCAGTAAAATGAAGTGTTGGGTATCTTTCCAACGGGACAGGTAAGGGTGGAAATTTGCTTTGTTTCAGGACCACACATGACAAACATCCATTAAATAGGAGGAAAAAATGAATTATGACCTAGCTGCAAGGACAGGACCTGGAGGTGTTTATTCCCAATAAAGATTTGGGGAGTCCACTCTGTTTTTTCTCCAGTTTGCAGAATTAACAAGAGTCTTGTCTTTGAAAGTAGTGCCTCTCTAGAGGTAGATAAATTCATGTTTTCTACTGGAAAAGGCATATCTGAAAAAGATTCTCCTTTTGATGTAAAAACTTTGGCTCCTTCACTATGAGCAAATTAAGAAGTTCTGAGGAATGTTCCTGGGTAATGGACTCTCCTTCCATTTCTAGAGTGACTTTCAGAGCAGATAGTTTGGGCTCTGGCCAGGCAGTGTGCATAGGGTCTCCATCCAGGCGTATTTCATCATCTTTTCAAGCCATTGTACCTGTCAGACATGAGTTCCTCTGCTCCTGGGTCAAACCCTACAATCTGTGTCCTTTTCACTGGACATCAGAACATCAGTGGTGGGGCCA
Organism: Apaloderma vittatum; assembly: GCF_000703405.1. Lineage (NCBI taxonomy): Eukaryota > Metazoa > Chordata > Aves > Trogoniformes > Trogonidae > Apaloderma > Apaloderma vittatum. The sequence goes on along the minus strand of NW_009734468.1, from coordinate 53,817 downwards.
TCTTCTGGGTAAATGCAATCCTAATGGTGAAACAGCAATTCCAAGATGGGATTGGCTTGACCTATTTCAAATGTCGTCTTTAGGATGAGGTGATACACCCCTATGAATACTTATATCTCTTTACTGGGCATGATGGGAGTGAAGGCGATAGCCTGTATGTGTGCTGCAGTTGCCTGCATATATTCATGTGAATCCACCCTTAATCTCTTCGCCAGCAGCGAGGCCACAATTTCCCAGCCTCTTTATCCCAAGCAAAATGCAGTTTCTGCATACCATCCCCCTTTTTTTTATCATTCCTGCTTAGCACAGGCCACTGCATCCGTGCCAGGTCAGTCAGATCATGGAATGGATGCAGCTGCAGATTCACTCATTAAGTAAAGAGAAGAAGGGTTGCTTTTAGAGAAATCGGTTACCTGATCCCATATCTTACACAGACACCGAATTGTGCTGGAATAAGTTGGGAACCTGAACCACGAGATGAGGTGGAGAGGTGAATCATGTATTTGGACCTTTAATTCAGATTAAAGCAATTGTTATGTGGAGATCTAAGGATAGCAACGCACAAGTTCCATGGTTTTAAGACCCAGGATATAAATGTCTGCTACAATGATTATAGATCCCATACTAGAGTTCAATGAACACTTGACCATTGAGGTGCAATGACTACCAGCATTCTCAGCAGCAATATTCTACACTTCCACAGTGAGATGAATACTAACCCTTTCACAGCTGTAAACCTGCTCACCTGCATTAACTTCGCTATTGCTAAATCATGTATAAAATCTGCAAATAGACTTGAGGTTCCAGTCTTGCCTTTTACAGGAGGAAACCACGTGTACAAGCACAGTCCAAACAGCTGTGTTTGTAGGCTATATATAGGAGACCAGGTCCTGTTAATGATACATGCAACTTGCTTTAAATGCACCTGTCCCAGAGATTTCCTTTCCTGTGCTTGCAGTTGGCTCCACAAAAGTCTGCAAGCATCATTTCCACGCGGCAGAAGAAATGCTTTGCCTGAGTCCTCTGTGTTTGCAAGTTTTGGACTTGATCCCGAAGGTCTCTTCCAGCCAAAAATGTTCTGTGATTTTATGGGGAAGGTTTTGCATGGAGAGCAATACCTATGTTTTGCAACAAAGTTGTTCCACAAAGTTTTTGGGATGCTCTTTATTTGCACGGAACCTGGTATTTTACCAGCCTCATGAGAAACTGCTACTCTTGCCTTTCCTTGCCTTCTCCCTCCACTGTCTCTCTGAGATGCTGCAGATGGGGTGGCTGACTACGGAGAAAGGGAAAATTAAATAGCTGTGCAAATTCCCTTCCTTTTCCTCCTCCTTCTCTGATCCACATCCTTGTAAAACGAAAGTGTGAGAAATGTTGGGTGGCACGCAGAGAAGCTTTGGATTTCCTCCTTTACGAACCATCTGGTTCAATCTCTATTGAAGTAACAGGTGATATGGGCACCCAAAGTGGAAGCCATTCAAGGGAGTTATTTAGATCCTTGTTCCTTACTGTAGGGTCTGTAGGATCTGAGGAGTCAGGGGGCAGAGACAGGGACTCCAGCCATCACTGCTGCTGTTCAGGATTACTCTTGAAATCTGCAGGAAGACGCTGGGGTGTGCTGAGTTATGCTCGTGTGCAGGTCTCCACCAGCTGTATAAACAGATCTTTGCAGGATCAGGACCTGCCTTTTTGGCTGTGAGATGCCTTCCAGGGGGTGAAGGAAAGTTCATACCCTTCCACTATGACTCTAGGTTCCTCTCCTTTTTGATGATGCCAATCCTCAGATTATAAACTCATTTTGCCTAAAAAAAAAAGGGGAGACGGCTGGAAAAACTCCCTCTTGACCTCAAGAAAATGAGAGTTTGATGACATTAGGAAAGCAGCATCTTAAATCCAGAAACATGTCCCCTCCTCTCTCAGTTTGCCCTCATTCAGTAATTTACCATCTGACCTGCATCATGCATCCGTTTTCACCCAGTGAAACACAAAAACATAAATCCCACCCAAGGCAGCTGTCCTCAACTCAGTTCTTCTGCTGACTAAGAGCAGGAGCTGTTTTTTCCTTTCTCCTTAACCACAATTGATTAAGGATATTTAGGAGTTTTTTCTTCCTAATATCATCTGGGAGTGATTTCCATATGTCACGTTATTCTCCGGAGTGGGCAAAATTCTCCCCTGTGCCATCAAAGCAGGGTACAGTATTGCTGAACTCCAATTATACTCTATTTAGTGTTTTATTGGAGGAGAGGTTGCAGGTGGCCCTTTATAGAAAGACACATTTCAACCTTAGTTTTCAGATATCTTATAGTATCCTTTCCGCTGGGAAATTAAGCAGAAAATCTCCATATCCATTGCAGATGTTTCTAGTGTTAAATTAAACTGCTGCTATTGCAGTGAGCCTTTGCTGGAGCTGAGTTGTGTTGTTCCTGGATTGTTTGTGGCAGTCAGTGTGAGCCAAGCAGCAGTCCTGTAGAGGCAAATGCTGGAGATATGACCTGGAAAACAGATGTTTGGGCGAAAGCCAAGGTGGTTTCGGGAAAGACAGTGAGAAAGAAACAGGAAGCCAGTTATCTGTCTGATTTATTGGACAGGGTGAAGAAATTCACCCCAGGGCAGAGCACTCACACAAGACTGGTACAACAGCAAACTCTGTTTTTAGCTAGCTTTTAGTTACACCTTGCAAGGTTTATATGGGCAGCTGTTGATTTGCTACTGTTAAAACTAGACATGCCAAATCTACGTGCTTTGCAGCTGAGTAGAAAATTCTTGCCTGTTTGATGGTGGCTGCAGAATATCTCATTCAATAGAATGGTTTATGTGAAGTCCCAGCATAAGATCACAGGCCCTTGTCCTCATGGGGGACTTCAGCAACCATAATATTTGCTGGCAAGGCAACACAGGTAGACACACTCAGTGCAGTAGATTTGTGCAGAGCATTGTGAATAACTTTCCGACACAAGTGGTGAAGGAGCCTACAAGGAGAGGTGCTGGATTTTCTATTAACAAAGAAGGACTTGTTGGGGATGTGAAAGTTGGGGACAACCTTGTCTGCAGTGACCATGAGATGGTGGAGTTCCGCATCCTGCATGGAAGAATTAAAGAAATACGTAGGATTACAACCCTGGACTTCAGAAGAGCTTAGTTTAGCCTCTTCGAAGATCTACTTGGTGGAATACCATGGGTTAAGGCTCTAGAAGTTAGGGGTGTTCATGAGAGCTGGTCAATATTCAAACACTTCCTACAAACTCAAGATCAGTGTATCCCTACGAGTATGAAATGAGGCAGAAGACCTGCATGGATGGGTAAAGGTCTTCTGGAAAAACTCAGATGGAAGAAGGAAATTTACAGAATGTGGAAAACAAGACTGGCCACTTGTGAGGAATACAGGAATGTCAGAGAATGCAGGGATGCAAAGAGGAAAATTAAGGCCCATCTGGAATTAAATCTGGCAAGGGATGTCAAAGACAACCAGAAGGTGGTTTTTTTCAGTATATCAACAGAAAAAAAGAAGATTAGGGAAAATGTGGGCTCATTGATGAATGAGATGAGTGCCCTGGTGGTGAAAGACACAGAGAAGGCAGAGTTTTTGAATGCCTTCTTTGCTTCAGTCTTCACTGCTAAAGCTGGCTCTCATGAATCCTGGACTCTAGAGGTAAGAGAAAATGCCTAGAAAGAGGATGATTTTCCCTTGGTAGAGAAAGACCAGGTTAGAGACCATTGAGCCAAACTGGACACCCATAAATACATGGACCCCGAGAAGACAGACCCAAGAGTCCTGAGAGCTCACAGATGTTATTGCTAGGCATTCCCAATCATTTTTTAAATGTCATGGAGAACAGGAGAGGTGCCTGAGGACTGGAGGAAAGGCATTGTCACTCCAGTCTTCAGAAAGGATGAGAAGGATGCCCCAAGAAACTACAGACCAGTTAGTCTCATCTCTGTCCCTGGAAAGATGATGGAGTAAATCATTCTAGATGTTGTCTTTAAACACTTGGAAGAAAGTTATTGGGAGTGGTTGACATGGATTCACCAAGGGGCTTGTGGCATCCTGGGCTGCATTAATTTAGAGAGTGTGGCCAACAGGTCAGTGGAGGTCATCCTCCCCCTCTATTCTGCCCTGATGATGTCACAGCTGGAGCACGGTGTCCAGTTCTGGGCTTCCCAGTTCAAAAGAGACAGGGAACTGCTGGAGAGAGTCCAGCGGAGAGCAATGAAGATGACTGAGGGACTGGAGCATCTGTCTTAGGAGGAAAGGTTGAGAGACCAAGGACTATTCAGCATGGAGAACACTTAGAGGAGACCTTATCAATGTTTATAAATATCTAAAGGGTGGATGTAGGGAGTATGGAGGCAGATTCTTTCTAGTGGTGACTAGTGACAGGACAAGGGGCAATGGGCACAAGCTGGAACACAGGATGTTCCATCCAAACGTGAGGAAAAACTTCTTTACTGTGAGGATGACAAAGCACTGGAACACACTGCCCAGGGAGGTTGTGGAGTCTCCTTCTCTGGAGGCTTTCAAAACCCACTTGGATGCATCCAAAACCCACTTGGAGGTCCCTTCCAACTCTGACAATTCTATGATTCTGTGAAGATCTGATACAATGCAGGGGATTTTTTGAAACCGAATGGCTTGAGGAACCTGATAAAACCCAGATCTCTACAGTGAGGATGTTCCGTGTGAATAGATCATCCCCAGGCATTCCCCTTTTCTCTCAGAGAGAAACAGGTTCATTATATATTAACAGGGGCAACTAAAATGGGTTCATCTCCTGATCTCGTGGTGTCAGTTTCTGTTTGTTCCTCTCTCAGGAGCCTGGATAACTGCCTCACATGGAAACACGGATTTTGTGGACATCTAGGATTAGGTGAGATCTGTCCCAGCCATGTTTTCACAGAATCACAGGCTGGTTGAGCTTGAAAGGGACCTCTGGAGATCTTCTCTAACTCTCTTGCTCAGGCAGGACCACCTGGAGCCAGTTGCACAGGACCATGTCCAGGTGGCTTTTGAGTATTTGCAAAGACCAAAACTCCACAACCTCTCTGGGAAACCTGTTCATGAAGTGTTTAATTGCACAGAGCCAAAATGAAGTATTGCACTGGAGGGAAGGGGTGTCCAGCATTTAAGACTAAGAAATATTTTAAATGTCATTGTTTAGGGAGCAGATCCACAGATCCGAACAGGTATCTTGTAGCACATCCAACTTTTGAAGCAGTGATGTGGGTGAGTGATAAGATGCTTTCACAGTTTTAACTGTATTGTTAACTGCATTGATTTCACCAAAATGTGATTAATTCCAGGCTCAAGCTTTTAGCTTTAGTTTTGTTCCGTTATTGCTTGAGCCAACAGTGTTGCTACACTTTATTGCTGAGCAGTCATCAAAAAACCTTTGGCTTCCTTTAGCAATACTCATGTTCTTAGATGCATAACATTTTGACTAGTAATTCTGGCTAGCGTCCGGAGTTTTTAAAGGTAAGTTTTGAAAGTTCTGGTAAAGGATCACTTACAACCCTCCCTGCAATTCCTCCTGCTCCCATCCATGGAACAGTAGGTTCTTAAAGCCAAGAGTGTAGAAATCAGAGATCTGGAAGATCTCTGGAAGATCTGAAAGAGGATACATAACCTCCTCTTGCCCAGCAGTCACCAGAAGCATTTGTAGAGTATGGCAGAGGCCAAGAGAATATATCTGTTCACACAAAGAGCCATGATGCAGATGTTTTGACTGTTGGCTGTTGTCTTCAGCTCTTGTTAAATTTCCACATTGATGCTGCATTGCACAGAGAGAACATACAGCAGCTTGGATTTTCCTTCTGTTGCCAGGCACCCTTTGATTTGTTTTTGCTTTTGTCTTTAAACTAAGCAGCCTTCTTATTTTTTGAAACAAGGAAAATGGTTAAATAATTGGATCAGAGTATATACATGTATTTCTTCCTCTTAAAGATATTTTTTCCTACTTAATTTGATCAGATTTCTCCACTTCTTTCAATCCAGGGAGAAATTTTAGCCTTTTTGTGCCAAGAACCACTCGTAAACTGTTCACTGTAGTATTGTGCAGTAAATGCCCCTCCTTACAGAGCTGCCTGGGCTTGAATATCAAATGCAAATGCGTTTCCAGAGTAAGTTCATCAGGCACTTAGCTAATGTGTTTCTGAAACACCCTTCAGAGAGATGCTGCCCTCATCCAGAGGAGAACAGGATCATCCTAACGTCCTGCATTCAGGCGCAGGTGGTACTTTCCCTTTTCCACTATGAATTTTACAGAAGTAAAATTGCAAAAGCATTGATGTTTTCCCAACTGAGGGCAATGTTACATGCAGAGGTCCTTGTACAGTCTTCAGAGGAGGTCTGATAGATGCTGGGGGCCCGTGATCTGTGTGTTCCTATGGATATGTAGTAGACATGAGTCCCAAGTGGTTTTCTCTCTCCTTCTGCCCTATCCTGTTATCTCTAGAAACCTGATGGTTTTCTTCTAAGTGCAGTATTCAAATGGGTTTACAAATATATGCTATTTTCCTGAAAACTGATTCAGGTTGTTAGCTAACCTACCTAGCAGCTCCAAAGGGAAGGAGGCTCTTCCTATGCTTTCCATTGTGTAGATTGGCCTTAAGTGGGGTTACAACTTTAGAGGAACCTCCAGGGAATCCCCCCCTGCCCAAATCTCCGTCAGAGAAGAGCTGCAGTTGGCTGCATGGGCCATCTCCTTGCCAAAGTGTCAGAAACTGTTGCAGTGTGAAGGCTCAGTACTTGTGAATATTCAAGCTATAACAGTTGCTGTTACATTCCCAGTGCTAACTGTAGCTGTTTATCTTCATTTTATAAAACAGGAAGAAGGAGAAGATCTCACCAGACCCAGGGCATTAGCAAAACAACAACCTGCTGCGACCTGGTCACGCACTAACAGAAAGTTATTCTGAGATTTATAGTCACCCCAGACTTCTGTACAGGGGGCTGATGGAAACACATTGCTCCACAGGTAAGAGAGAAGACACTCGAGCAGAGGATTACAACTTGATTTCTCAAGTTTTCCCCTCTTCTTCATGGTCTTGCCTCCTGTCTCCTTGAACAGAGAGCCCAACTTTTAAAGTCAGCCCAGCCAGAGGAGCAGCTATCCTCATTCTTTCAGCTGAGAAATTCCTTTCCATGTTGTCCACAGCTGTGATGAAAAAAGAAGACCCTTTGGCCAGAGACTGAACTTGTCTATCAGGAAAATACTAAATACAGGTAAGAAAATGTCATTGCCAGCAAAGAACATGAAACTTCTGTGTGCGGCTGGAGAAGCTGCCCTTGGGATGGAGCATTTTAAGTGTAATAAGGAGAAGACACTTAGGCTGCGTACTGAGCCACAAGTCATTCAACTTTTTGCTGTTGTATTTGAACAATATATTGTTGTCAGCATATTTGATAGGTAACAACTGGTGACAGGATTTTACCTTTGGTGGTCCAAGACATAGGCATCTGCAGCCGTTGAAAATGCTTCTTGCACCCTCTTGACTAGAAGGGGAGTCAGGAAGTCAAGCTCAGGAGTTACCACAAAAGTTAAATTCCAGTCCTTGGGCACAGGTGGCACAACGATGGAGACCAGCTACAGCAGATAATAATTTCTATTTTCACTATATCTCTTCTCTGGAAGCTCTGAAAGTGCCTACAGAGAAGACCAACCCAACGGCTTTGTTGTGTTTCCTGGCATCTTGCTTTTATATGTTTCTGTTTTCAGCTGCTTAAAATTATCCTGAGATCCTATTCCCTTTTTTTAAGCCACTCTCTACACAGTGTGGCTCATACAAGCTGCTTTTTCTCTTTATATCTTCACTTACGAATATGGGTCAGCACCCAGGCAGCTGAATGCCCACAATCATTTCCATGCTATATATAAATAGTACGCAGTTATTTCACAGTTTCACGTTCAGCTAGTGGGCTTCCAACAGCCTTGTACTCCTGAAACCCTTTCTATTCTCATAGCATTCGCGTTCTTGAACGCGTGACTCAACATCAACTACAGCAGAGGTTATCCCAGCCAAGAAACTCCTGATTTGGCTTCCGTGTCTTGTCGTTCTCATTCCTGACAGCTGCCGTCAAGTCACTAGTACTCAAAGCTGCTGTCGTGGGTCTTTCCAGCCCTGAGATGAGTTCAGCTACGTGGTTAAGCCGAGGGCTGAGTTACGCTGCTTCACGCACATTAAGCGGCGCTTGGTCAGTCCATCATCTTGCAAGACAGTGGAGGAAGTCTGAGAGTCTCCAGCTGGATGGATAACTAACGGCCAGCCTAGCCCTGTCCGGTGGAGATAAGAGACTGCTTAAAAACGGAGAGAATTTTTAGACTCTTCCCAAATATCGTCTGTCTTTTGTTTGACACAGGACTTGTCATGTCTCCCTTTCTGCGTATTGGTTTGTCCAACTATGACAGCGGCCCTTACCTGCCATCCCAGGGGGAGGTGATTAACCCATACTGTGCTGTGATGGTTAAAGAAGCCGTGGAGTCAGGTAAGTGGCGAAGTGCTAAATACGTGTGCGACCTCCCATGAGATACGTGTGCGCTTTACTGGGCTGCTTCTGGTGCGTAGGAAGCGCCCTGGCAAATGTTTATAAGGGTTTGCAAAGTGCTTTTTGTGTGTTAGCACAGTGCAAGTTTGGTTTGGCACAGCCAATCTGATTTTAAGATGATGCCCAACAAATCTACGTCTTCAATTTGAGGTTATTATCAGCTAAATTGCAGGTCCCAGCACGTGAAAGATTTGGTGAGATGCATTCAGTTTCACTTTCCTGGGAGCAGTTGCTGGTTTGTCAGGGGGACTCCAGACAGATGAAATTCGGGTGTCCTAGAAATATCCTGGGAGATCTGTCTTTGTTTATGACATTTTTTTGAGGAGCTGACAGGTCCAGCAGCTTCCATAACTTAAAAAAACAACCAAAAAAACCCAACTAACCAACCAACTAACCAAACAAAACCAAAAAAAAATCAGCCAAAACAAAAAAAAACACCAAACAACCCCACTAAAAATCTCTCAAACACCCCCAGTCTTTGCAGAGAGAATTAGTTTCTCTGCATAATTGCTATACTATGTGAAATATTTGAAAGTGAAACCTCCCACTAAGCTGTTTTCTGTGTCTGGATATACGGACTGTTGCACACTTTCCCTGATTGAACAACACTGATGAGTGCCCCCTGAGTAAAAATTTCTTAAATGTCTTCTCCACTGAAATAGTCCCAGTGTGAGAATGAAAAGTTCTTCAGTTCTGCTTTTCAAGAATCATGAAAATCAAGAACTTCAGTGTCAGGGAAATCCTCATATTGGCTGTTATTTGTCTTAAATCTTTGATAAATTTCTAACCTGACTGCTGTGATTCTTAAAAAAAAATAAAAAATACATCAACTCAGAAATCCCTTTTTATACCTTGAGAATACCCATGTCTCTAGCCTCTAGAGAATGTTAATGTAATTTTAAAAAAGAAATTTTACAATGTTAAGGTTATTCAGTATTTTGCTGTCGGAGGTGTGTTTGTTTGTGTGTTTGTTTGTTTTCTAAGAGTCATTGAACTTTAGCTTGGCTTAAATGGTATGTTAAATTATTCTGGAAGGTGTGGTGACTGGTAAATTCAAAAGGAAAGAAAATTCTTCATTACAAGATATCCCTAAGATCTCACTTTTTACTTAAAATGTGGTTTATTTCAGCTTTGTGCAGGGCTTGGATGTTTGCTTTAGTGAGGCAGCTGAAAGCTGTAACTCAAACCCAAGTCTCTGTCAGTTCAAAAGTGAATAAAATCAGCTTGGCCAGAACAGACCTGTATTTATTTGTCTTACACAGAGCTGAAAGCATTTTCTGGCATCTAACAAACATAAATGTGCTAAGGGATACATTTTTTGTGCTCCTGAGAGTCAATAGTAATAGTAAGAATAGAATAAGAATTAAGAATAAGAATAAAAATAAGAATTTAGAAGAATAAGAATAAGAATAAGAATAAGAATAAGAATAAGAATAAGAATAAGAATAAGAATAAGAATAAGAATAAGAATAAGAATAAGAACAGCAACTCTACAAACAAGAAATTAAAAAGCGTGTTTGGGTGAACCTTTCCCCATTAATGAGGATGAAATACAGGAAGAATAACATCCATCTTCTAGAAGATACCTGTTTGCTGGTGTGTAAGCACATCCATTTAGCCATTGTTCAGAACATGGTAGAGCAGCCAGAGGGACTTCTCGTCATGCCCGTGATAGCAGCGGGAACCTCCTGAGACTGATTCACCTCAGTCTCCCCTCTGAGGGTGGGTTGAACCACCCTTGGGAGGTGCTAATTTGCTGCTGGTGGAGGGTGTCTAAATGTGTGGATGGCTAAGCTTACCTTCAGGTGACTAAGCCAAGATGAGGTCATGGTGGGATACATCTCAACTCTTTCCAATCTTGTGCAAGGATATTGATATCTCAGCAAGTCAGCTACCCTTGCATTACAGACCAAGGAAGAAAACAGGGGTTTCTGTGGTGGGATTCATACGGTGAATCACACCCCAGTAAAGCCCAGTTCTCTCTGCTGACTCCAGTGGCAGTTTAGACAGTCCACTCAGAGGTACACCTCTGACGTTCAGTGAGATAAGCCTGACTCTAAATGCCAGAAATGCTCTCAACATGAACATCCCAAGGAACTGCCACACTCCAACAGGCTCAGAGAAAGCAAATGGTGATGAAGGTCTCAGGACAAACATTAGCCAAGTATATTTGAAATAGCTGCATCCTTGTTTTGTGATTTTTTTTTGCTCACAATTTGCTCTCCAACTCTGTGGTTTCACAACTTGATACCTAACGGCAGTGGGATTAAATATATGTATATGTGTGTGTGTATATGTGTGTCCTGATATGCAAATTTTGGCTGAGGTGTCATGTCCAAACAGCTGGAGTGAATCAGCTGCATAACTGGTAAGAGCTGCAAACAAGCCTGACTCTCAGCCTTGTGCTCTGACACTTGACCACTAAGATTTCTTCAGGGCAACGGATTGCTGTATAGTGGTGAATACAGAATATAAGACAAGATGTGCTTAAAGAGCGAGATGAATCCGGGATAGACTCAGTCTCAAATCCCTGCAAGCTCTGTGCTGGAATCAGTTTGGTAGATGGTTCTGCTCTGACTTTTGCAATGCCCTATTATGGATCCGATATATACCACATGTAGCATTAGCAAAGTGTGAAGAGTTTTGGCTTGTTCGCTTTTTTTTTCTTGCAAAGGGAGCAGATGATAAATGTGTTTCCCAAATAACAGGAGTTTGAGTCTGACTTTTGGTTCATGGCAAAAAGGTTGTCCCTTGTTGACCAGCCATGATAAGTTGTTGGGACAGAGGGCCCCAGGAGTCTGGGACTAACACACATCATCTGTGGACTCAGGGGTGTCACAGCAAAGCCACCCTAAAGAATTCCAGGAGCTCAGGAAAGATCTTGAGCAGCTTTTTAGGGTTTTTTTCCACTTACTTATTTTGTAAAAGGCAATCTGGAATTTAAGATATCATCTTTAAAAAACAAAGTGAACCCACACTTCCATGTAATTAAAAATGTTGCAGCAATCTATTACTGATGACAAACCATTTCAGAGAGGATAGGCACCTCTGGGGTATAAAAAAATATCTGCCCTTTAAAAATGGCTTTTGCCTTCACGAGCCACCCGGCCCAGTGCCATTTCACCACCTGTCTCAGTGACATTTTTTCCTGCTCCCCGTTTGAACTCAACAAGCCTCCAGGAACAGTGCTTCTAGCTACAGTGGAAGCTACTGCCCTGGGAAAGACAGATGCTCTTTTATTTTTCAGGAACCCAGGGTTAGATTAATCCCTGGCAGAATTCCACAGACGTCAGCGGGGATGCGCCAGGGGTGACTGTCTGATCCCATATATTGGCCAGTTCATTCACATTCCAGGGTTTGTTTATTTAAGCCGTATGTTTCGGAGTGCAATGCAAACCACAGCACTTGTTTTGCAAGTCCTGTGTTTCACAGCCATGGAGTTTCACTGACGTAGCAAAGAAATAACGGTCCTTCCTGAGATTTCTCTTCTCCATGATGCTGGGAAGTTGATGTCTCATTTTTATGTCTCTTGCCTG